>NW_026273329.1:385000-417500 GCF_020536995.1 Dreissena polymorpha | reverse complement strand
GTTTTCAATGGTTTTCAATGGTTTTGAAAGCATAGTACTTAGCCATAAGGCTGTTCTTACTAAAACATATATTGCATAGTAATTCAATAATAAACTTTCTAATTGAATGTTCAGTTTTTCAACCTTTAAAACGCATGTTCAATTTTTCTTTGGACATCAAAGTGTAAAGTCTATCGCACAATATGTGTCTTGTTGGGATCTTCACTTTTCTTAAGCATGTGCTTGATTGTTTGAACATATCTTTCAGTTTGTCCCATTCTTTGATTATAACGCGGTCTCGATGTTGTATGTTTGTCACTCTGCGCCAAAGTCCTTAAATTGACTACAAGCGAATTGCGGTCAATTATCCGAAACACGGTCATCAATGTAGCCAAATCGCTTAATTTGTTTTTTTTTTCAGATACGCGATAACATTTCCTGAACGTAATCAATCGAGCTTTTCAACTTCTGGTCATTTTGAAAAATTGTCCAGTCAACGAATAATGTCTGCCTTGTTATTCAAACACATCTTCACCGATCTTTGATGACGGCCTATCAGACATTTTAC
Organism: Dreissena polymorpha; assembly: GCF_020536995.1. NCBI lineage: Eukaryota > Metazoa > Mollusca > Bivalvia > Myida > Dreissenidae > Dreissena > Dreissena polymorpha. The sequence goes on along the minus strand of NW_026273329.1, from coordinate 416,953 downwards.
TGGGCAACAACGGCTCTTTATGATTCATTTTACTAGTGTTCAGTGCACACATTTTAGATTTCTCTACTTTATGCTCTACGTCTCTCTCACCAATACGAACCAGAACATAAATTCGCATGCTCCCTTGTGTCATGCTACTAAACATTGATGTGTTTGATGCACAATGTGCAACAACTCACGTTGTAGCCGTTTTGGGATTATAACCTATAACGCTTTGTTTACAATTCCATCAGCATATTCGTGAGGTTGTGTCTAAGCGTTTAATGGAGTCTGGTACTTATTTTCTGGTCATCCTTTGTCAATCAAGGGTTTGATACATCGCATGTCCTCATCTTCTTCATAAGCTTTATGTCAACACCCTATATTTCAACTCAGACATAGGTGAATAAGCACGCAACTGTATTTGATTGATATCAATAGCCGGTATTTTGTCCTGAGTATCTGGTAATTTATATCTTGACGCAAACATAGTTTTACCAGATTTATATTTCACCTTGAAAATACTCTTAATAGGTCTGTGATCCGCCTGTACTGTAAACTCGCCTCCATACAACTCATGGTATATTTTTTTCAAACAAACACAATTGAAAGAGTCACTTTTTCAATTTGAAATGATCTTTGCTGTGTTGGATTCAATGCGCGGGATGAATATGCAGTTATTTTTTTGTTTTGCTGAAAGTCTTCTGCAAGTCCAAATGAACTAACATCTACGTTCAACGTTAGACTCTAACATGGATTCTTAAAAACATGTGTTGTCGATGTCATTTTGTTATTATTTTTAGTTTTCTTCTTGTGGTTTCCCACTGCCAGTCGTCATGTCCTTTTCCAACAATTTTCGAATTGGCGCACTAATCTCTGACATATTTGGCAAACATTGCTGCAGGTATGTGATGAAGCTTAGACCTGCGGGTGCTTCTTTCTTATTTTGAGGTCTAACCATGTATTGATCAGTTCTGACCTTTTCATGGTCTGCCTCAAGTCCCTTTTGGCTGATTTTATGTACCACATAATGGACTTCTTTATTCCGGAAGTAGCATTTTCTTAAAATCAGTTTATAGTTGTTTTGCTGCTTTTTGTATAATACTCGCTTTAGTCTTTTGTTCATGTTCTTGGATGTATTTTTTTCAAAAAAATATGATGACAAGTACTATCACCTCCGTTCCTTCTAGATCCTGTATCCTCACATAATGGACATCTTTATTCCGGAACTAGCATTTTCTTAAAATAAGTTTTAAGTTGTTTTGCTGCATTTTGTCTAATACTTGCATTTGTCTTTTGTTCATGTTCTTGGATGTTTTTTCCAAAGAATATGATGTCAAATACCTTCACCTGCGTTCCTTCTAGATCCTGTATCATCACTGTCATGACACGCTTATACATTTCCTTAATGGACTTAATTCCAAACGGAGCTTCCCACTTTTTGCATCTAGAGTGCTAAATACCTGTGCGTTAGGTATTTCTGAAACTATATTTTGCACTGGTTTCATCGGATAATATCATCGTAATATTGCTTCTTTCAGAAGTCGCGGGTCGATGCATATTCTTACATCACCAGGGATTTATGTCACTGTTACGAACGCTTTTACGCATTCAGTTGGTTTAATGTGTCGTATTATAACGCCTAGTGACTCCATTCTAAGAAGCTTATCTTTGACTTTTTATCTCAAGGAAATTGGTAATTAAGGCACAGGCTGAAAACAGGCTTTACGTTTGGGTCTAGTATTATATTATATGAGCCGGGTAAACAACATAAACCTTTTTATTCATCCATGTTTTGTTATATTGAGTTTAACCACTTTATAAATCTTCCGATGTCTCACCACTTTACAACGACTGTGTTCTGATTTTGACCATATACAATTAAACGAATTGTCTTTTAGCGTTAATGGTAGTGTTATAATATCCAACGGTAAATGCTGTGTGAAGAAAATGAACGCAAAGCATGTAATATTTTCATATAATTATAATGAAATATGACATTTGAAGACTTTGCCTTTGCTTCTAAGAAAAAGTAAAAATTATCGCAAAAATATGTCAATAGCTTTTCGTCAAAGTGGAGTGCATTATAGAATATTGTATTTCCAACTTGGAAAAGGGGGAAGTTCAATTGGAACTTTAATTAAATTGCCAACATCAACGTCCAAACAGTATATATTAAAACTTTGATCACATGGTGTATTTGTTTTAGTTTTCAGGTGTAAACTCGAAGGAAAACACGCTTCCGATTTTATAAAATCACTTTATTTCATTTATACACAAACTTTATCATTAAATTATATATATATATATATATATATATATATATATATATATATATATATATATATATATATATATATATATATATATATATATATATATATATATATTCTTAAACTTGTCTACCTATTGGGCCTGTAGTCTTATACCCACATATTGGGACCAGACATACTGGTGCTGGGATGAATTACAGGATTTCAACTGACTTACATTTGCTTTGATAGAACATGTATACCAATATATATCAGTAAATCTTTGCAGAAAAGGTTAAACCTCACAACATCAACTTACTGGGTCAGACCCAATGTAAAGTTGGGGCTTTGGCCCCATTATTATGTATAAATTGTTGACCCAATGTTACAACCGTCGGTACTTATTGTTAAAGGTCATAACAACACCTCAACGCAATGGCAATACACGAATATTGTCCAGATGATCTTAAAAGGCATTATAACAGATCTGTACACATGTGGCGATAACAAACAAGAAAGACCTTAGTAGTTACAGAGCTTTATCATTATGCTCGACTACATAATTCAAATTTACATAGTGACTTAATACAATGACTCCAAACATGTGTGCAATTTAAGTTGTTTACCTGCCGTAGATTCAGCGATATGGAGATGCTGAGCATTTACCTTAACCCACGTATGCCTAGCGCCTAGAAAAAAGGCATTGGCAAACAGCGTAGACCCAGATAAGACGCATCATGATGCGGCGTGTCATCAGGGTCAGCAATGTTTGCTTAAAATAATTTCTTTAAGACATATTTTAAATAAAGATATTAATATACTAGACATCCCTAATTTTGGAAATTAATTGATCCAATTTAGCAGGATTGGAGAGTCCACTAGGCATAAATGGATTAACCCCATCATTACAAAAACACCGATACGGACATTTGGGTGAGTAGTATTGATCAGATAATTAGCTGATTACTCGCTATATAAACTGAAAGTACAGACGCTTTACAAATACATGCACAATGATTGACAGATGAAGTCAGATTGAAAACGCATGTATGTCATCGTAAATAATTTGGTCAGACGCTTTCTTTAACTATGAAATCTGGTCCGCAGAGCGTTTGAATAACTTTGACTGTTTTCCTGCTCCGTCATCAAGACGCTTGCTGAATAAAACTGTCGCCGCGTTACAATAATAATTCCAAAGAGGAAATACCTAAAATGAGCAAAGCATTTTCGATCGAAGCGATTTTGTCGTACGTATTAAATTTGCAGAATTTGCGTAAATGTCAAATTGGTTGCGTTTTCAATACGCTTGATATTGTATTTTTTGCGTTTTTAAATATCTTAATAGAGTGAAAGACGCAGATACGCAGCTTATCTTGGGCACTGCGAACGTTTTCACACACTTGGTGCAATTTGTCGTGTTATAACGCCTAAAGACCCCATTCTTTGAAGCTCATCTTTGACTTTGTTTCATGGAAATTGGCACCTTAGGCACTGGCTAAACAACATATTTTACTTGTATGTCTATTTTTATGTGAAATTAGCCTGGTAAACAACCTAAGCCTTCAAAAACATCCATCTTTCCATAGAGTATTTTGCCCTAAAGCGTTAAGGGCAAGTGCTTTATCTAACGGTCAAATTATGAGTCCGGAAAATGAACGCAAATCAGTTAGTTTTCTTTTATGCGTGTATAATTGACAGCTTTTTAAAGTCTCGTTTTGACTGTTCATTACACTTATCACCCGTGTCAAATTGAAACTGGATGTTACTTCCATTTATTGAAAGTTACTCGGAAATTAAATCTGGCTTTTGATTATTAAGACTATCAACAGCTCCGACAGATAAAGCATCAAATACATAGTCATCATCCTCTAGTTCATGAACTGTCTTATCGTTGGCTTTACCTGTGCTTTTACGCCTTTTCGCGACACTTCATGCACGTGTTACCAAATGCTTGATATTTCTGTCCGTCATGTTCATGCGCACACACATTATGCTTGGAATTCTTCTCATAATGCTTTGGTTTAGCACCGTCAGTGGCTTTAAAATACTTAAATGGCTTTTGGCTTCTTATTTTGCGTTTATACTGCCACAGTATTTTATTATATTGTCATATCAGTGATAAATTATTCTGCATATTAACTTTTAACTGCACTTTGCATTTGAATCTATACTTAGCAAACACTTTGTTCTATTTCGGTTTCACATAAGCGTCATATAAACCCAGAATCGTGGCTAATGACTTTGCTTCGCCCGCTGTCAGCGTCCATGTTTGATAGATAACTCATCCCCTCTGGCCCTTCGTTTAACTATCTGATTTATATTATAATGCCATACATTAGTTTGTCATTTATATCCGCATCACACTACACTGGGTTCGTAAATGCGACCAAGCAATATTTTTTTAAACGTCGATATTCGTCCTTAAAACTTATTTCTGTTTTTCACGACGGAATAAATGTATTTTTAACCATAGCATCTGAGGCCTGTATTCTGACATCACTTTAGGTTGGTCGTGTCGTCTACGGCGTAAATACCCCAACGGCGTTTGCAATGGTACATGCATTATGCAAACCGCCACGATAGTATGAACAGATAACCATATGTCATAGTTGTGTTTAACTGTTGCCGTTTTAATGGATTTATCAGGATGTCATATAACATCACACATTTATCACACGTTCCATAAATATACCTTTCACTCTAAAAGAAGCTGTCCTATGGCGTTCTAAATGGTGATTTCATTAAGATCAGCTTTTGTTAAAGTACTGCAAATATAAAAATCCAGAAATATTATGTGAAGAGTAGTAAGTATTATTCGAGTAAGAGCATGCATAACACAAAGCACAATAACAATGTTGAAAGCTTTGTTAAGCGCAAGGGTACGGTAAAGGTTACGGTAAATGCAAAGGATTTTTCGTTAAACCGGTTTAATTTATTTATTTGGACCTCTGTTTTTAAGTATTTGGTATATTCGACATTTCAATATGTTATTAACTTGTGTATTTTGTCGTATATTTATCTGCATCGGCCATAAAACAAAAGTTTTTAGAAAGATATATTTCTTTAGCGTGTAAATTGTCCAACTTTACTACGTTTACTAATATATATGCACGTGTGATAATATCATTAGTTGTTCTTATGCAATCAACTTTAATAATAATTAAATATATATGATTATATACATTGAGTAAAATTCAATATTTTAAAACATTAAAAGCAATGGTCAAATGTAATGCTGTGCAGCCATAACGCAATCTTACGATTTATACATATAAGTATATAGTATATTTTAGATATTTATTGGGTATACGTTATTATTTTAAAAAAGAGTGTCGAGTTTGGCAGTATATCAACGAGATAACAATTGCTTCGTTATTTCATGGTTCCTACCATAAACATGTGAAATGTATCCGTATGTCCTGAGCAACACAGTTTGCGATAGTTTCCGTTGAAAGTTTGACTGTGGTCTCCATGATAATCCAATACGTTTTAAACTGTCAAAGTACACACACTATTTATTGAAAGCTATACGTGAAGCTTTCGCCCGTTTATTACGGACTTCATCAGCAGAATGAATATCTACTGTTGGGAAACGTAAACACCGCTAAGTGTCCTTGTGAGCGATGTTAACGTATGGTCCCAGGTGTGCGAGAGTTGGTAGCGGACCCCGTACTTGTTTAGCGCCAGTCTTAGTGCACGGATGTAAAAAGCCTCCAAGACCCCTCTCTCGAAGCAAGATGGCTCACGGTCCAGAATCCTAACATTCTCCATTGTGATCGCGTGGCCCGGTTTACAATCATGTATGTGCCTTGAGACCTCAGATGATGTTGAACTCGGTCTTCTGTGTTCCATGATTCGTGCTTTTAATTTCTTTCAGTTTCACCAATATAGTCCTTGAACACTGGCCCTTTGAATGGCCATCACATTTGATATGGTAGATAAGTTTGCAGGTGTCTTTCTTCTCTGGTTTGTCCTTAGGGTGAACTAGCAATTGTCTCAGAGTTGAATGTGGCTTAAATGATACGCTGATGTTGTGTTTACTGAAGGACCGCTTCAACTGTTCAGAGGTACCTTGAACATATGGAAGGACAATGTTGCCCATAGACTTGGCTTGCCCTGGTACTCTCTTGCTCTCCGTACCGGACTTTGGTGTGCTGGTCTGTTCCCTTCCTTTATTCAGTGCCCATTCCAGATAGTGGCGCTGCTATTAAGCCTGTCTGACATGCTTCATTTCTTCATGTTCTTCTGTTATTATTGATTTAGCTTTGCCTAAAAGAGTTTTTACTACTGACAGTTTGTGTTCATTCTGATGGTTAGAGTTGAAATCAAGATATTGGTCTGTATGTATCGGTTTTCTGTTGATATTGATTTTTAAGCTGCCGTCCGGTTTTCTGATTGTATTGGTATGAAGGAAAGCTAGTGAACCGTTATTTTCTTTTTCCTTCGTGAACTTAATGTCGGTGTTATTGGAGTGGATGTTCTCTGTGAACTCCTCGACATGTTCAGCCTTCTGTTTTGTATGAGTGTCATCAACGTAGCGGAACCACCAGCCTGGTGGGTGTGGGGATGTGCGGATAGCCTGTTCCTCGAAATGCTACATGTATAAGTTGCACACTATCGGCGAAAACCGGAGATCTCATAGCGGCGCCATCTATCTGTTAGTAGAAATTACCATCAAACACAATATCTGTGCAATTAAGGCACATACCTTGTTTCTTCGTGACCTGATTTGGAGACATAATAGTTCTAGTGTTCAGCTCCAGATCCACAGTAGTTTATTATGGATAATTTCAAATGTTCTATCTACTGGAACACTGGTGAAAAGTGCATTTACGTCATATGATATCAAAACTTCGTCCTCTTCCACCTGTTTGTTTTTGATGAGTGTTTGGAAATATTTGGAGTTCTTCACAAAGTGTTCTGTTTTCCCGACCATATTTGGAAGTCCATATAATTTCGGTAGTGAATCAGTCGTCGGGTACAGCTGTTTATGCAACTTCCAATCAATGGCATTATCATATTGCATTTCCTTCAATTAGTCTGATACTTTGTTCTTAAAGTTATTAGTGGGTTCTCGTTTGCTTGTCTTATATGTGTTAGAGTCTTGAAGCATGGTATAACCCGTGTCCCAGTAGATAGAGCCTTGGATATTATGCTGCTAATGAAGTCCGTATTTCACGGACGAAAGTTTTGAATTTTCTTTATCTAGTTTATATTTAGTCGATAACCGACTTGTTGCATCTAGAGTGCTAAATACCTTCGTGTAAGGCATCTGTGAAACTATATCCTACAATGTTTTTGTCGGATAATGTTCTCTTAATATTGCTTCATTCAGATGCCGCTGGTCGATGCAAATTCTTACATCAATAGAGATTTATGTCACTCTCACGAACGCAGTGCCCCAGATAATTATTTGGGAAATAGGGTTTTCACCCATTGATTTCGAAAAATAGAGTGATTTCATTCTTGAAATTGGGTGACATGAGTTATAAAAAGGTATACCTTAAAATCATTGCTGCTTTACTTCTGTTGAAACTGCACACTTGTATTAATTCAATAAAATTGTAAACTATTTTAATTAACTTTAATAAACTGATGTTTTATAACATCTTTAATCCTTAAAACTGTCCATAATAAAAACTTATTTTTTTTATGTTAACTGACATCTTTATAACTGTCAAACATATATACTGATATTTTGGCGCAACAATCGCGGAAGTTTTCGACCTCTTTTAGACATATTTATTTCGGATCGTTATAGAAACTGAAAGTACAGACGCTTTACAAATACATGCACAATGATTGACATATGAAGTCAGATTGAAAACTCATGTATGTCATCGTAAATAATTTGGTCAGACGCTTTCTTTAACTATGAAATCTGGTCCGCAGAGCGTTTGAATAACTTTGACTGTTTTCCTGCTCCGTCATCAAGGCGCTTGCTTAATAAAACTGTCGCCGCGTTACAATAATAATTCCAAAGATGAAATACCTAAAATGAGCAAAGCATTTTCGATCGAAGCGATTTTGTCGTACGTATTAAATTTGCAGAATTTGCGTAAATGTTAAATTGGTTGCGTTTTCAATACGCATGATATTGTATTTCTTTGCGTTTTTAAATATTTTAATAGAGTGAAAGACGCAGATACGCAGCTTATCTGGGGCACTGCGAACGTTTTCACACACTTGGTGCAATTTGTCGTGTTATAACGCCTAGAGACCCCATTCTTTGAAGCTCATCTTTGACTTTGTTTCATGGAAATTGGCACCTTAGGCACTGGCTAAACAACATATTTTACTTGTATATCTATTTTTATGTGAAATTAGCCTGGTAAACAACCTAAGACTTCAAAAACATCCATCTTTCCATAGAGTATTTTGCCCTAAAGCGTTAAGGGCAAGTGCTATATCTAACGGCCAAATTATGAGTCCGGAAATGAACGCAAATCAGTTAGTTTTCTTTTATGCGTGTATAATTGACAGCTTTTTAAGGTCTCGTTTTGACTGTTCATTACACTAATCACCCGTGTCAAATTGAAACTGAATGTTACTTCAATTTATTGAAAGTTACTCGGAAATTAAATCTGGCTTTTGATTATTAAGACTATCAACAGCTCCAACAGATAAAGCATCAAATACATAGTCATCATCCTCTATTTCATGAACTGTCTTATCGTTGGCTTTACCTGTGCTTTTACGCCTTTTCGCGACACTTCATGCACGTTTTACCAAATGCTTGATATTTCTGTCCGTCATTTTCATGCCCACACACATTATGCTTGAAATTCTTCTCATAATGCTTTGGTTTAGCACCGCCAGTGGCTTTAAAATACTTAAATGGCTTTTGACTTCTTATTTTGCGTTTATACTGCCACAGTATTTTATTATATTGTCAGATCAGTGATGAATTATTCTGCATATTCACTTTTAACTGCACTTTGCATTTGAATCTATACTTAGCAAACACTTTGTTCTATTTCGGTTTCACATAAGCGTCATATTAACCCATAATCGAGGCTAATGACTTTGCTTCGCCCGCTTTCAGCATCCATGTTTGATAGATAACTCGTCCCTTCTGGCCCTTCGTTTAATTTTCTGATTTATATTATAATGCCATACATTAGTTTGTCATTTATATCCGCATCACACTACACTGGATTAGTAAATGCGACCAAGCAATATTTTTTTAAACGTCGATATTCGTCCTTAAAACTTATTTCTGTTTTTCACGACGAAATAAATGTTATTTTAACCATAGCATCTGAGGCCTGTATTCTGACATCACTTTAGGTTGGTTGTGTCGTCTACGGCGTAAATACCCCAACGGCGTTTGCAATGGTACATGCATTATGCAAACCACCACGATAGTATGAACAGATAACCATATGTGATAGTTGTGTTTTACTGTTGCCGTTTTAATGGATTTATCAGGATGTCATATGACATCACACAGCACGATTTATCAAACGTTCCATAAATATACCTTTCACTCTAAAAGAAGCTGTCCTATGGCGTTCTAAATGGTGATTTCATTAAGATCAGCTTTTGTTAAAATACTGCAAATATAAAAATCCAGAAATATTATGTGAAGAGTAGTAAGTATTATTCGAGTAAGAGCATGCATAACACAAAGCACAATAACAATGATGAAAGCTTTGGTAAGCGCAAGGGTACGGTAAAGGTTACGGTAAATGCAAAGGATTGTTCGTTAAACTGGTTTAATTTATTTATTTGGACCTCTATTTTTTAGTATTTGGTATATTCGACCTTTCAATATGTTTTTAACTTGTGTATTTTGTCGTATATTTATCTGCATCGGCCATAAAACAAACGTTTTTAGAAAGATATATTTCTTTAGAGTGTAAATTGTCCAACTTTACTACGTTTACTTATATATATGCACGTGCGATAATATCATTAGTTGTTCTTATGCAATCAACTTTAATAATAATTAAATAAATATGATTATATACATTGAGTAAAATTCAATATTTTAAAACATTAAAAGCAATGGTCAAATGTAATGCTGTGCAGCCATAACGCAATCTTACGATTTATACATATAAGTATGTAGTATATTTTAGATATTTATTGGGTATACGTTATTATTTTAAAAAAGAGTGTCGAGTTTGGCAGTATATCAACGAGATAACAATTGCTTCGTTATGTCATGGTTCCTACCATAAACATGTGAAATGTATCCGTATGTCCTGAGCAACACAGTTTGCGATAGTTTCCGTTAAAAGTTTGACTGTGGTCTCCATGATAATCCAATACGTTTTAAACTGTCAAAGTACACACACTATTTATTGAAAGCTATACGTGATACGTAAGATTGCGTTATGGCTGCACAGCATTACAGTTGATCCAGAATCCTAACATTCTCCATTGTGATCGCGTGGCCCGGTTTACAATCATGTATGTGCCTTGAGACCTCAGATGATGTTGAACTCGGTCTTCTGTGTTCCATGATTCGTGCTTTTAATTTCTTTCAGTTTCACCAATATAGTCCTTGAACACTGGCCCTTTGGCCATCACATTTGATATGGTAGATAAGTCTGCAGGTGTCTTTCTTCTCTGGTTTGTCCTTAGGGTGAACTAGCAATTATATCAGAGTTTAATGTGGCTTAAATGATACGCTGATGTTGTGTTTACTGAAGGACCGCTTCAACTGTTCAGAGGTACCTTGAACATATGGAAGGACAACGTTGCCCATAGACTTGGCTTGCCCTGGTACTCTCTTGCTCTCCGTACCGGACTTTGGTGTGCTGGTCTGTTCCCTTCCTTTATTCAGTGCCCATTCCGGATAATGACGCTGCTATAAAGCCTGTCTGACATGCTTCATTTCTTCATGTTCTTCTGTTATTATTGATTTAGCTCTGCCTAAAAGAGTTTTTACTACTGACAGTTTGTGTTCATTCTGATGGTTGGAGTTGAAATCAAGATATTGTTCTGTATGTATCGGTTTTCTGTTGATATTGATTTTTAAGCTGCCGTCCGGTTTTCTGATCGTATTGGTATGAAGGAAAGCTAGTTAACCGTTCTTATCTTTTTCCTTCGTGAATTTAATGTCGGTGTTATTGGAGTGGATGTTCTCTGTGAACTCCTCGACATGTTCAACCTTCTGTTTTGTATGAGTGTCATCAACGTAGCGGAACCACCAGCCTGGTGGGTATGGGGATGTGCGGATAGCCTGTTCCTCGAAATGCTACATGTATAAGTTGCACACTATCGGCGAAAACCGGAGATCCCATAGCGGCGCCATCTATCTGTTAGTAGAAATTACCATCAAACACAATATATGTGCAATTAAGGCACATACCTTGTTTCTTCGTGACCTGATTTGGAGACATAATAGTTCTAGTGTTCAGCTCCAGATCCACAGTAGTTTATTATGGATAATATCAAATGTTCTATCTACTGGGACACTGGTGAAAAGTGCATTTACGTCATATGATATCAAAACTTCGTCCTCTTCCACCTGTTTGTTTTTGATGAGTGTTTGGAAATGTTTGGAGTTCTTCACAAAGTGTTCTGTTTTCCCGACCATATTTGGAAGTCCATATAATTTCGGTAGTGAATCAGTCGTCGGGTACAGCTGTTTATGCAACTTCCAATCAATGGCATTATCATATTGCATTTCCTTCAATTAGTCTGATATTTTGTTCTTAAAGTTATTAGTGGGTTCTCGTTTGATTGTCTTATATGTGTTAGAGTCTTGAAGCATGGTATAACCCGTGTCCCAGTAGATAGAGCCTTGGATATTATGCTGCTAATGAAGTCCGTAGTTCACGGACGAAAGCTTCAGGTATAGCTTTCAATAAATAGTGTGTGTAATTTGACAGTTTATAACTTATTGGATTATGTTTGCGATATGTTAAAAACATATATTGATTTTTTACATCAATTTATTTCTCACACTTTAATAAATATTTACAATGTTTATAATTTAATGACTATGGACATTTGAAAATTGAGCTTTTGAGTTTACGGCTCGCTCAGTCATTGAGTCTCTACCGCTTTTTGAATGCAAATCAACGTTGTCCATATTCAATTAACTATTTCACAGTCATCGGTACCTAAGAGAGGAGCGGACGTTTGTGCTATGTGTTTTAAGTATCAATAAGTATTAGAGGCGTCATTAAATATACGTCATATTTAGCGGCAAACTCCTTACGTATCCAGTAGTGTTTTGCAAAGTAATACGACAAATGAAACCAGTTTCTTTATCAGTATTTCTACCGAATTGTGAACGGAGATTTACTAACTTCACGAACAACTTAATATGAACCATACCCAGCGTTGTGTTTATCACGCCTGAAGCCCCCATTTCACACATGCCATGAATACAATGAATAACTACATATTTAAGATTCATGTGGTTTCGTTACAAAGTTTTTATATGATTAGCATTTACTATTTGAACTAGTTAGAAATGATACAGATTTTTTGGATGCGGGTTAAGTAATAATAAATATTTTGTTGAATGCGGGCTTAACAAAATAGCTGTTTAAACATTATTTTCGCTGTGTAGTAAAAAGATTCGTGATATGATCGTAGAAAATGTATAGTCAAGTTAAGAAAGTTCATATTCTTATACGGCTTGAATGAAAAATAACGGTAAGGTCCTTGTTCATTATTTAGGGGCGAAAACAAATACCTAATTATACTTGATAAATAAAAAAGTACACTTGTTAGAATAAACACTTTATTATAATAACGACATTTATTTTCAAAGTTATCGTGTACATTTTATTAATGTTCAACATTGTTTGAATTAGAACATCATATTTATATAGGTCTTTAATAAGGAATACGAACATTAAGGGAAACAGTTTAACTTTTTTTTTTGCTGCAAAAAAGAAACTGAATAAATGTATATGTAGACATATATTTGAATTTATCCTATTACCAGATAAAAATCGATTGTATAAAAACAATCATAAAAACTTGGGCTTTAAACTATCACTTTTTTCAGATCAGATTTGGAATTTTTCCAAAAATTGGAGAATCTGACTTTGTCAACTAAGGAAAAACAAAATCGTCAAAATATATATTTAATATGGGATAATAATTAATGGAAAAAAGGAGGAAATAATAGGATTAATATAATAATATGTGAGTTTTGGATAAAGATCAAGTTATCATGCTCGAATTAAACCATGATAGCTCTCGGAAAGCCTCGCGCTACATCGGTTCTAAGCCTCTCATGGTAAACTTAATCTTTATATACAACTCATATAATATTATCTATATATTTATTGCGTACTAACATGCAAAAGGATGTCCAATGTCATGTGGTACATTTTCGTATCTACACATATTTATCAATTGGAAATATCAGTTCCTTATTCGATTTGAATCCGGTACTAATTAATTTTGTTTTGTTCGGGCGCAACAATACCTTGAAGCAGAAATATTTTAGAACAATTATACTGATTATATTGCTATATGATACATTAATAGAGATATTTATAGAAAGTTATGTGGTACATTGTGTTACATGGTTAAGCACTGCTATAGTTATACAATGTTTTCCTGATACGTTTTGAACCAGTTAATTATTTCTTATTTTAATGGTGAATGAAGTGCACATCAATCAAATGTGTTTAATTACGTGTACGTGACAAATCAAGCAATCTAACGTTTCAATCATTTTTGTTCTATCCTAAAGTGCGCATGTTTGAAGTGGCAAACGTCCCAAAGAAAGGTTTATCTGGACAACGAACATACACGTTCTAGTAGAGTACATGCATAACTGCAATACTGAAACTTTCATGTGCCTCTAAATTCTTCACAACCAAACAGTTTATATAATAATGCGGTCAATAACTAAATAACGTTTAGTCCTCATGTTTCATTGTCCTGTGTATTTACACATCAACAAACGTTTATTTAAGTGTACGATTGTGTACACCACGCGGATTACTATTTAGCATGTGTATGCGTCATGTGGTCATTAGTTATGATAATATTCAACGTAATTATACCGTTTGTTGTAGAATATATATATAGGGCACGATTTCTCGAGTTGATTTAGTACCAAGACACCTATTTATGATACAGTCACTTGCCGTTTAAAGTTGACTGTTGATCTTTTTGAAAAACGTCATGCGCACGTTGTCAATGATATACTTGCTCTCTTTCTAGCAACCAAATCATAATATATTAATCCTTTCGAATTGATATACGATATACATACGCCACTACCACTCTTCAACGACAAATAATATGTTTTCGGTGCATCGGTCCATTTCTCTACAAACGTTTCTTGAGAGGATAATCGAATAGGAAATCGAAAGCCAACTAAATAACACATTCTTAATTTGAGGGAAAGCTAAATTATTAAGCGTACATAAACCTCATCATATATATATATATATATATATATATATATATATATATATATATATATATATATATATATATATATATATATATATATATACATACACAGGATGGAAAAGTAACCCGCCTTTTAAAACAGTTAACTATCCTATACTTGTCGTGAAACTAATTATGAGCAAGAGAACCTGTGAACCTTGATAGTTTGAATAATTTGTTCACATACTCGGAGATTTTAAGCCTTTAAGTACGTTTTTTATTTTACACTTGCGCCGCAATTAACTTAAACGTATGCCCGCAAGAGCCCTGCACATTATCTTCTCGTATCACTTATACATTCGCACCTGAATATTTGGGAACATGTTTAGTGAGTACAACAGTGGAATGGAGTGTATGTGTGACATAAGAACTGAATTCATTGTTTAAGATATATCTGCATTTAATTATTACAATACATTGTTTCCCTATTAAATCAGTTGGCTTATGATAAATAACAACCAAACCAATAGTTTGAATAATGTGTTCACATACTCGGAGAGTTTAAGCCTTTAAGTATGTTTTTTATATTTTACACATGCGCAGCAATTTACTTAAACGTATACCCGCTAGAGCCCTGCACATTATCTACTCATCTCACTTATACTTTCGCACCTGAATATATGAGAACATGTTTAGTGAGTACAACAGTGGAATGGAGTGTATGTGTGACACAAGAACTCAATTCATTGTTTAAGATATATCTGTATTTAAATAATAATTACAATACATTGTGTTCCCTATTACATCTGTTGGCTTATGAGAAATAACAACCAAACTGTGTTGAAGTGTGAACTAAAAATATATCAATAACTAGTTGCTATCAATAAAATACTCTCCTGCAATATTTTATTTAACAAAATAAGAACATTTCGTCCATGCATTTAAAAAAAGTTATTTCTGAAGCTTCCTGGTGAAAATACATTCAGTTTATGTAATACGATTGAATTAAAATCATTAAATATGTATAGTATGTCATTCTAATGTGTTTAATGATGTAAAACACATCTTGTCTAATTGTGTTTACCGTTGATTATTTATAACTTAACATGAAACTATATTTAAACTAAATGGCGCTTCTTTTTAATGAAGGTCATTTGTTTTAGTGTAAAGGTTAATGTGAATTAACTGTAAGCAGTTTTGCAATATACTGTTAGGTAAATAGCAGAAGGACCTTAGCTAGATTAGTAACAGTCCTAGTAATTTACTTGTGTTGTTATTGATATAGTACTTGAATGTATAGTTTATAATTTGAAGCTTAGTTCAATGCTACCTGTGTTTAAAATAATCAAGTTCTCATAAAATTTGATAGCGTGATGCTGCGTTAAAAACATAGATGATGACGATTGTGATGATGATATAGTTGTTGTTGTGTTTAATGATGAAGATTATGATTACGATACATTTAAAATACAAACGTTCTGCCAAACTACAGTGCTATACAAACCAAATAATTTTTAAATGACTTTAATAATGGTCTGCAACGTATTTAACAAAGATATGTTGAACCAATAATATCTTTATTAAAACGAGTATCCAAGGGACTTTAATCTTGTAAAACACGTTAAAAACTGGTAAACAAAAACATTGCAATATAACATATGGAACGTCCACCTTTTTCTGAGATTTAAGAAAGTATACTAAGCCATAAGGCTCTTCTTACTAAAACATGTGTAATAATTAGGGATGGCATCGAATACCAATATCGGTATTCGAATGTTCGCAAATTCATTCAATCGGATATTCGAATATTCGCATAAAACGGCTGGATTAATTTAACCTTGTTATGTATTAATTTCCATTGGTTTGTAAGTTATATCCATTTGCTAAATACGAGGCTGTTTATTAACGTTGCTATCGAATAATTGTATCGCTGTCGACTAATACTATGACCGATACTGTAATCGGGCACAAATAAAATGAAAAACATCGTGTCATAGAATTTTATTTTTTTAATGATTCCACAGATTTGTAGCAGACCGCGCATATGTAAAAATAAGTTTACACACATTACACGTTGCGGTCTTCTTATTCACAGACCATGTAAAGTATTCCATACTGCACAAGGGGCTGGTGGCATTTTCAGATTTGAATTATGATTCCTTGATGATTGTTTAATTTATATCATCTGTTACTTTTGAGTAATTTACATATTTAAATGTCTGTTTAAACTGTGATCACAAAAACTAAAATATTATTCGCAAGTAAATTGAAGCCCTTAATTGGTACCTTATTGACAAACAACAGTTCGGGCCCTTTCTTATAGTTAGTATATTGCATTGTGCGATTTGAGTAAATCACACATTTTAATGGCTGTACATACTGTGATCACAAAACTTAATTATTATTCGCCAGTCTATTGAAACCGTGAATTGGCACCCCATTGGCAAACAACAGTCGGGGCGTTTCTTAGAGCGTGTATATTGCATTGCGCAATCAACACTGATACGGGCCGCATTATCAGTTTGACACGAAGAACGTCACGTCAAACATGTTACTCCCAAGTGATTTCGGTTGCTTTTTAGTAAGCGGTTCGCAGTTCGTTAAATATTGGTGAAATAACGTTTGGAAAAAAAATGCGAATATCATTTTTATTATTCGAATGCTGACCATTCAATCGAATATTCGATTATTCGAATAATTTTGCCATCCCTAGTAATAATAATAAACTTTCAAATTGAATGGTCAGTTTTTCAACCTTTAAAACGCATGTTCACTTTTTCTTTGGACATCAAAGTGTAAAGTCTATCGCACAATATATGTCTTGTTGGGATCTTCACTTTTCTTAAGCATGTGCTTGATTGTTTGAACATATCTTTCAGTTTGTCCCATTCTTTGAATATAACGCGGTCTCGATGTTGTATGTTTGTCACTCTTCGCCAAATTCCTTAAATTGACTACAAGCAAATTGCGGTCAATTATCCGTAACACGTTCATCAATGAAGCCAAATCGCTTAATTTGTTTTTATTCAAATTCGCGATAACATTTCCTGAACGTAACCAATCGAGCTTTTCAACTTCTGGTCATTTTGAAAAATAGTCCAGTCAACGCATAATGTCTGCCTTGTTATTCAAACACATCTTCACCGATCATTGACGACGGCCTATCAGACCTTCACTGGGCAACAACGGCTCTTTATGATTCATTTTACTAGTGTTCAGTGGACAAATTTAAGATGTATCTACGTTATCCTCCACGTCTCTCATCAATACGAATCAGAACATTATTTCGCATGCTCTCTTGTGTCATGTTACTAAACATTGATGTGTTCGATGCACAATGTGCAACATTTCACGTTGTAGCCGTTTTGGGATTATAACCTATAAAGTTTTGTTTACAATTCCATCGACATATTCGTGAGGTTGTGTCTAAGCGTTTAATGGAGTCTGGTACTTATTTTCTGGTCATCCTTTGTCAACCAAGGGTTTGCTACATCGCACGCCCTCATCCTCTTCAGAAGCTTTATTTCAACACCCTATATTTCAACTCAGACATAGGTAAATTAGCACGCAACTGTATTTGATTGATATTAATCTCCGGTATTTCGTCCTGAGTATTTGGTAATTTATTTCTTGACACAAACACAGTTTTACAAGATTTTGATTTCACCATGACAATACTCTTAATTGGTTTGTGATCAGCCTCTACTGTAAACTCGCCTCCATACAACTCATGGTATATTTTTTTCAACCAAACACAATTTTAAGAGTCCCTTTTTCAATTTGAAATGATCTCAACTGTGTTGGATTCAATGCGCCGGATGCATATGCAGTTATTTTTTCGTTTTGCTGAAAGACTGCAAGTCCAAATGAACTAGAATCTACGTTCAACGTTAGACTCTAACTTGGATTCTAAAAACCTAAAACATTTGTTGTCGATGTCATTTTCTTATTTGTTTAAAGCTTTCTTCTTGTGGTTTCCCATTGCCAGTCTGCATGTCCTTTTCCAACAATGTTCGAATTGGCGCACTTATCCCTGACATATTTGGCAAACATTTCTGCAGGTATGTGATAAAGCTTAGACATGTGGTTGCGCTTTCTTATTTTGAAGTCTAACCATGAATTGATCAGTTCTGACCTTTTCATGGTCTGCCTTAAGTCCCTTTTGGTTGATGTTATGACCCACATAATCGACTTCTTTATTCCGGAACTAGCATTTTCTTTAAATCAGTTCTAAGTTGTTTTGCTGCGTTTCGTCTAATACTCGCTTCAGTCTTTTGTTTATGTTCTTGGATGTTTTTTTTTCCCAAAGAATATGACGTCAAGTACTATCACCTGCGTTCCTTCTAGATCCTGTATCATCACTGTCATGAAACGCTGATACATTTCCTGAATGGACTTAATTCCAAACGGAGCTTCCCACATCCAGAGTGCGTTAGGCATACCTGAAACTATATCCTGCACTGTTTTCATCGGATTATATTATCGTAATATTGCTTCATTCAGAAGTCGCGGGTCCATGCATATTCTTACACCACCAGGGATTTATGTCACTGTTACGAACGCTTTCAAGCATTCAGTTGGTTTAATGTGTCGTATTATAACGCCTAGTTACTCCATTCTCTGAAGCTTATCTTTGACGTTTTGCTTCATGTAACTTGCTACTTAAGGCACAGGCTGCACAACAGGCTTTACGTTTGGGTCTAGAATTATGTTATATGAGCCGGGTAAACAACATAAACCTTTTAATGCATCCATGTTTTGTTATATTGAGTTTAACCTCTTTATAAATCTCTCACTTTACACCGACTGTGATCTGATTTTGACCATGTACAATTCAACGAATTGTCTTTAAGCGTTAATGGTAGTGTTATAATATCCAACTGTTAAATGCTGTGTGAAGAAAATGAACGCAAAGCATGTTATATTTTAATATAATTCCAATGAAATATGACGTTTGAAGACTTTTCCTTTGTTTGTAATAAAAAGTAAAATGTATCGCCAAAATAAGTCAATAGCTTTTCTTCAAAGTGGAGTGCATTATAGAATAATGTATTTCCATCTTGGTAAAGGGGGAAGTTAAATTGGAACTTTTATTAAATTGTCAACATCAACGTCCAAACAGTATATTTTATAACTTTGATTACATGGTGTACTTGTTTTAGTTTTAAGGTGTAAACTCGAAGGAAAATACGCTTCTGATTTGATGTTATAGAAATTAATGATGTATGGTACTATTAACGTATTTAGTTTTATAAACTCTCTTTATTTTATTTATACACAAACCATATAATTACATATATAAATGTATATATAGACTTAAACTTGCCCACTTATTGGGCCTGTAGTCTTATATCCACCTATTGGGACCTACCAGAAATAATGGTGCTGGGAGGAATTACAGGATTTCAAATGACTTACTTTTGCTTTGATAGAACATGTATACCTATATATATCAGTAAATCCTTGCAAAAGAGGTTAAACCTCACCACACCAACTTACTTGGTCAAACCAAATGTATAGTTGGGGCTTTTGCCCAATAATAATGTTTAAATTGTTGACCCAATGTTACAACCGGCAGCACTTATTGTTAAAAGTCATAGCAACACTTCAACGCAATGGCAATACACGAATATTGTTCAGATGATCTTAAAAAAGTCATTATAACAGTTATGTACAAAGGTGGCGATACAAAACAAGGAAGACCCTAGTAGTTACTGAGCCATATCATTATGCTCGACCGTTCTCAAACTCTACAAAAAAGTGCTACTTTATTGAACCGAACAAAGTAAATGTGAATCGTTCAGTCCGTTACAATGCGGCTTCCAGAAAAATGAAAGATGTCTTATGAGGGCGTTTATGGTACGTGAATGTATCAACTACGCATGTGATAATAAATCGTATTTATGCAATTGCTATCCAGATGTCGAAATGGCATTTGGCTATTTACCCCATAGTTTTCTACCCTCGAAACTTTACAAAACCGGCATCGAACTAAAATTACTCGAAAACGCACAAGGTAGTGTTAACACGCACGGAATAACGTCTCAATGGTTTAATATATTACAAGGCGCAAGACAAGGCCAAGTCAGCAGAACATTTATGTATAGTCTATTTATAAATAATCTTTTGGAAAGCCTCGACAGAGTGGAGTCTGGTATTAATATTAATAACACTAGCTTTTAATGCTCCACTTCAGCTGATGATATGGTTCTCAGGTCGTTGACAAACCACGGTCTCAATGAACTAATGCAGTGTTGTTTCTGTGTACCTGTAAAAAGCATCTAAATGCAAAATCGTTGTCTACAATGAAACTCCAATCCGCTACAAATCACTATCGCGCATATGGCACCTCGGACAGGAAGTAGTAGGCGAAGCGACTTCTTATATTCACCTAGGTGTTCTGAGCGAATAATATGGCGACCTTAAAGAAGCCACCAATTTAGCTTGTTCAAATATGCGCAAAACTTCCTTCAGCTTAGTAGAATCTGGCCTCCACCGCGGATGCATACATTCGTTAACAACAACGAAAATTTATGAATCAATTGTTCTACCAAAAGCTTTATACGGGTGCTAATTGTGGAACACCATTAGTGCCTCACAAACTGTATCCCTTGAAAGAGTTCACCGGCAGTGCATTAAGCACATGCAAGCTTTGTCTCAATGTACACGCTCAGGTATAGCGCCATCCTATATTGGCATCCATTAATCAAATAAAATCAATTATTGACAGAAGGAAGCTACTACTTTTTGGTCAACTATGCGTGTTAGATACGACCAAAAGTATAATAATCATCTTTAACCAACGTCTGGTGACATATATGTCCGTACCACACAGGGTAACTGGTTTCATTCCCGACATATACACAATGCTTGGAAAATATGCCTAAACACATGTCCTAGCGAATTACTTACATAATGCAGAAGTTATTAGTATGAACCTTTTGACAAAGCTTATAAACAATTCCATAAAGGTCTATAATTAGTATGAATTGAGAGCGAGTTTAACTAACGAATCCTCAATCAAGCGAGGTCGGTTTCTAAATGCGGATACCATGCAACTTGCGGTACATATCAAAACTATACAGGGATTTATTACCCGAAGTATTCTCTTCTGTACTAGTTTTATGTACATTATTCTCCAAAAAATTCAATGTTCTTTGTCAAAACTGCACTACTATTCACTGACGAAATAGCAGTTCATACTATTTCTTTGTCTTGCAGTTGAGAAACCTTTCTTCATTCTCTGGAATTTCCTCATAGAGTCACTTGGTTTTGCTAATTTTAATTGTATATGTGCATTTAGCCCTGAACAACAAATTATTGAAATGGTTAGGGGCCTCCCAGCAGTTGATCTCGGAGAATCAGATAGAATGCTGAATGTTTTCAAAGGTTTTTAACTTCGATCATAAATTGTCGGCTATCTTCAGGCACCCGTTTGTGCAAATGAGATTAAAACTTTTAACACTGAGGTATCTACATATGCATTGCATTACTTAAGGATCTAGAACAAGAGTGTTACTGTTAAACTTTAAACATTTAGAAGTAAAGCATTTCTCAAAGTGTCTTATTTCACTAAATTTGTATTATTTCCATTTAAATATTGCTAAATTCAACATTTTCTTTATAACATGTTCATCTATTCAGCTTGTTTGTAATGTGTTTGTTCGTTTTCACGAATGTATTTATACAAATCTATTCATCTGTAACGATGTCTCTTCTAACGAAGGAATTAAATCATATCTATCTATCTATCTATCTCGTATATATATGACCCAATAATGGTATATAAAAATATGGCCCAATAATGGTATATATGTGGCCAAATAATGGTATATGCATGACCCAGTAATGATATATAAAATGATGACCCAATATTAGTATATAATGATAGCCCATACATGGTATATACATTACCAAATAACATCAGCAACGCTTATCTGGCCGCCATTTTGTCAGACAAAAAAAGCGTATCGTACATATGGAATGGACGTAATTTTTAAGAGTTTACACAGATTCTATATCAAATGCATGATCATTACAGTTTGGTCATTATTCAAAATTGTAGGTGCTATACATACTTTATTAAAGGTTATTATTTTATCTTTATTTCTTGAACATATGAACGAGTAATGAGAAAACAAACACAATAAATATTGTAACTACATCAGTTGTGTGTTCTATAAAACGTGTTATACCGTTTGATGCACAATATTATTAAGCAATTTGGGCAACATAATAATTGCCACACGTGCTTATTAATCTCAGCGTAATTGTCGATGATTAATAAATGACAGTATGTTGCGTGGATCTCGGAATGAATGAACATTAAGGAATTGTTAGGTACTGTACACAAGAAAAGAAATATTTAATTACTTAAATGATTTCCAATTATATGTTTATTTTCTGTGGATCATAAACAATCGAAATCATTATAAATTGTTAACTTAAATATTGTTTTAACTAAAGTTAAAACAACAAAAAGGTGATTTCAACGCGGCTTAGCTAGCTTAAAGCGACTTCAAGTGTAAAATGTAAGGCTAATAGTAATACAACAATAACAACATTTCTAATACAACATATATTGATTCGGGGAGAAATGTGAAAATTGCAATTAACATATAAGGGCCATCTTGCTATAAATAAACAAATGCATACTATGCTAAATGTATTCAATTCGAATGTTCGTGAACAGCACCGTAATGCCCAAATTTTGTTTTTCGATAGTGAAATGTAGCAGGTTCCCATTAAACATAAATGAAATAAAATGCATATTAGATCTGTTAATTAAACCAAGAAATTAGGCCTGTATTATATTATGATTACAATCAAAATTTAATTTATATCTAAATTTAAAAAATCGGTGTCTTTTTAAAAATAACACAATAAAACAAAGATCTAAACATTTTTAATAAACAAAAAACCCATCATGATATGGATGTGTTATTTGCATTTAATAAAAATATTTTCAAAATTATATATGAAAAGCAACCGAATTCACTGCCAGACGGTTTTAATACAAGTTCAAAATCAATATGAAATAAATGCTCATTTTTACCACTAATTTTTCATCAACTTCCTATAATTAATATGTATAAGAAACGTTTCTGATAGTTAACTCATTTATTTTGATTACGCCATTTCTCTCTAAAGCATTTATGATTGTATTATAGTTGTACAAAGCAGTTTAGTTTAGTGTGCGGCTTTAATAAAAAGAGCATGATACATCGTTACACGTATAGTATTTCACTCACGTGATGCGCTATAATTGCGATCTGCTTGTCGGAGTTTTCTAATCACTAGACCACGTGACTATGTGGGCGGAGCGATCGATAATTTGGCGACTGGTCAATTGGCGCACTTATTTCTGACATATGTGGCAAACATTCCTGCAGGTATGTGATGAAGCTTAGACACCAAGCAAACATGTCATATCGGTCCTATGTTGGCCCGATATCATTTCCAATGCCGGGCCAAAATCGGGTTTTATATCAGTTCGACATCGGATGTGCAACACGACTACATATCGGCACGATATATATTATACATATGTATTTAAGATGTGCAACCGACACCATGCCGATATTTGTAAAACATATATTTTTAATCAACAAATAAAAAAACGCATATATTAACCTCCGTTCCTTCTAGATCAAGTATAGTCACTGTCATGACAGTTTCACATAAGCGTCCTACTTACCTAAAACTGAAGCTGAAGCCTCGCTTCGTCCGCTTTAAGCAATTATGTTTGATATATATCTAGACCCTTAGGGCCTTTCCTTTAATCTTCTGATTGATATTATAATACCAAATCGGCGTTTGCAATGAAACATTTCTTATACCAACCACTGCGATATTATGAACATATTCGCAGGATATGTGAATTTGGTGTGTAACTGTTGCTTTTTTAACGGATGTATCAGGATGGCATATTACATCACACATCACGCCTTATCGAACGTTCCATAATTTAACGTTAAATATAAAAGACGCTGCCCTATTACGTTCTAAATGGTGATCTCATTAAGATCAGTTTTCGTTACAATAATGCGAATATTATGATAACACACAACCAGAAATAGTATCTGAATATTATTTTTTTTAGTTTTATTATTACACAAAGTTCCATAATAATGATGAAAGCTTGGGTAAGCGCAAGGTTAAGGTAAATGCAAATGATTGTTGGTTAAAACGGTTAAAAGGTTAGCCTTACATTAAACTATGTAATGAAGTAGTCCCTACAATTATTCGCACCTCAACGTTTAAGTATTCGGTATATTCGGCCTTTCAATTTTGTCTGAACTTTTTTTATTTTGTCTTATATTAATGTCCATTGTCCATACTCATAACACAAACTTTTTTGGAAAGATATTTTTCTTAAGCGCGTAACTTGCCCAACTCTATTTCGTTTACTAATATATGCACGTGCAATTATAGCATTATTTTCCTTTTGCAATCACCTTGATTTAATAAATATAATCGTACACATTGTTTTTATATTTCAAATATTTTAACATCAATGTTCAATGTTATGTTGTGTAGCCATAAAGCAATGTAACAATTTACACATACAAGTATATTAATTAAACGTTTAGGCCAGAATATTTATATCGCATACCATTTTTGTAATGAAAAAAAAACAACAACACACAAACAAACGCAAAAAACAATAGGTATGGTGTTTATCAAGAATTGAACACAGAACTACGAAATCGAATGTTCAAAAATATTCGGAAATCTGAACAAAAATAATTTTAACACACACATAAGAACGAATCTAAAAAGCAATTCTTGTTTTAAAACGAAGCGTTACACATTGATTTATATATACATATATATATATATATATATATATTTGGGTACTTTTTTTAGGTGCAGAGTTCGGAAGTCAGTCAACGAGACATCAATTGCTTCGTAATTTTATGGAAAATACCATAAACATGTTAAATTAATCCTGATATCATGAACAACAAAGTTTGCGATATGTTTGTAAACATATATGGCATTTTCGGATCAATTTATTTCTCACATTTTAATAAAGATGTACAATATTTATAATTAAATGATTATACAAATATGCTGATTAAGCGTTTTGGTTTCCGGAATGCTCAGTCATTGAGTCTTTACCGCTTTTGGTATTCTTATAACTTCTCAGATATCCAGTAGCGTATTTTAACGTTATACGAAAAATGAAACCGGTTTATTAATCAATATGTCTACTGAATTTCGAAAGAAGATTTACCTAATTCACGAACAACTTAATATATACCATACCCAAAAAACATAAAAATACTTAACATGTGGTTATTATGTCAACATATTTATTATTATAAAAATAATTGTATTAGTAGTTTCATTTTTGATAGCAAATTTTGTATTAAGGAACAATTAACGTATTCCTTTTTCAGACCGAATAACGAACTGATATGTCCGTTTTAAATAACTATATTATAAAAAGCTTATCGCACTGCTATGAACAATAGTTTATAGGTTACTAAATTATACAAACATTGTTCTAACACGTGACTGCTTAATATGGTTTATTTACACCGAATTTTCTTTTTTACGACTGAATTACAGCAATTTAAATATATCTTATAGCAAATATATTTGCTTCCCTCATTCAAACCGTTAACAGAACTGTTATATTCTTTTAACAATAATCATTCATAGTAATGATTATTCAAACTGTGTTAAATAACTAAAAAAAATCATGTCATTAAATTAAATAAGGGACTGGTTTTTCCTTGATAACTTATACATAAACTTTTACCAATTAATGAAAATAATTTAACGTAAAGCTAGGGTGTCAACATTAATATCCTAAATATTTCATATTCGTTCTGTTTTGTAGTCATTCAGTTTCTTTTCCAAAAGTTGCTGAACATGGGATCTGTATTTGTTTTGTTTTTAATTTGTGTGATATAAATTAACATGTAGTCATGATTTCTTGATATATTGATATAGTCTAACACATTTTTACACACATTGCTTAATTTAGAATGTACATTCTTATTTCTGGGTGGCATGTGGAACAACACCTGGTTTCGTTTTTTTTAATCAAATGCAATATAAAACAAGGCATGTTCGAACTTAAATAATAACTTTACATTTTCCTAACTGTTCCAGATATCTATAAAAACCGTCTGTAGCATTGATAACAGAGTCTTTATTTCAACACATTCCACTTATTTTAATAAGAATAAATCCAGTTCCAACTCGCGGGTGAATACTGATCAATGTACCAATTTATTATTCTATTAAATATATTTCAACTGCTATTTAGTCATTATTTATCGGATGTTTTTTTTAGATATGTAATACGGAACAAATATTTCATTTCAAATTAAAACCGAAAAATGAAATGGTACACGCTCAATTAGAAAATGCATATCCATGTTCACAATTCGCATTTTTTGTAGTCAGGAATATGTTAATTATTATTTCTGCAAAATACCTACACAAGTATTATTAGTTCATGTTACTGTTAATATTAATCTCAGCTGGATTTGAAATATGGATTGAATACGTTACAAAATCCATAATATGAACTGCTTCGACCATCCGAATGTGTATACACGTATTAATTTTCTTAACAAATAAATATATGATGGCAATTGTATCGTGTGAGTGGTGGCTTTGGCATTGGTGATGGCGGCAGAGGCGGTGGTTGTTGTGAGAATACAATGTACTGGCAATAATGGTGACGGATGTTGTGGTGTTGGCATGGTGGCGGTTGTTTTGATCGTGGCGGTGTTTGCGGTGGTTGCAGTGGTGGTAGTATTAGCGTTGGTAGTGGTTGTGGCGGTAGTAGTGGCGATGGTGGCTTTTGTTGCGACGGTGGTGGTGTTAGTGGCAAAAGTTGTTATGTTTTTGTTGGTGGTTATGGCTTAACATGATGGATTCCGATGTTTCTGATGATCATAGTGATGGATCAAAGTTTTGTGTTGATGGATTGAAAATTATAGATACATTAAAATATAAATATGATACAGGCTGTCGTGGAGATGAAGATAATGTTGATTATTAATATCGATTATGATGATAATACAATTCTAGCCGAGGAAATTGTGGACGATACCAAAAGGGTTATAATAATGCTGGTTATAATGTAGATGGTGGTGCTGCTGCTGGTGTTGTTTCTGTTTATGATGATTATTAAAGTGTATTATGGCATTAATCAAGAACGTTTTACTTTTTATAAACTATTTGAGTCACTGTCAATTGTTAGTGGTTGCTTCTACGTTTGGCGAGCTTTGCAACACTCAGCTATTAATTTTAACTCAACCAGTAAATAATTGATATGCTACAAATACGTAACGTTCTCAAAAAAGTTTTTTTTATATTTTGTTCACTTCATTAGTTTCCTAGGACATGTCAAGCATTTGGTATCCTGACACCTACAATGGGCTATGCTATTGTTTCAGTGGTTCACACATCGATTTAAGCCATTTTCTTACCCTAGCAAACATCTTCAAATAGTGAATAGTTCTTTTGAGACTGAACAATCAGAAGGTAAATACTGGAACGCCCCTATAATATAATATTCGCTAGAAGTAGATGCCATCAAGTTAATCATCAACCTTATAATCACCCTAATCATCAGTTGTTTCTTCATCGTACAACGTATTTATTAATGGGCGAGTCTATTCTATTATATGATAAGCGGAAAAATAAAATTAGATGAATGTATGTGAACATGTTGTAGTGAAAATAAAACCGTTTAACTATGAAAATAACAAATTACAAACTGTTTGAAGCGATACAAAAATATTGCTTTGTTGTTAATAAGGAATAGCTCCTCTAAAAGTAAGAGAATATACACGGCGAATAATACGAACAACAATATTCAAGCAATTGATGGGTCGTATTTACAGCTCCATGCATCATATGGTTACTATGCTGATGAAGTAAAGTGCACGTTATGATAAATCAAAATAAGCTTTTTATGAAAGTTTTTATTCACAGTCCCCATGTTTCCTTGGTCAAAAGTCTCAATACAATAATTTTCCTCGAACATGTTTTAATACGTTCGTTTACGTTATACAGCTGAGGAAGCCAAGTGCCGTATAAAGTCTTGTCGCGTGCGATAATTTAGTGTAGCTTTCATTGTCCAAAAGAACGAAACAATAGTTTTCCCGGACTAGGCACTAGTTCGTTCTTTAAGAAAACTGAGGCGGCTTTTAAACTGATACAGTCACTTTCCGTTTAAATGAAACCCGTGCACGTGACTAGTCATGTAATGTATTTAAAACGTTTTCTTCATATTAAAGTATAATGGTCATGTTTACGTAAACATATGCCATATATACGAGTTTCCCGACTCTAGACTAACACGTTCTTGCAGAGTGTATATCAACTTATCATGTTGATAGATTGCCGTCTAATTTTATCACATGCATGCGATTCGTAATCGAATTTAGTGGTTGTATTGCATTTAAATTCACATAACCAATATTTTTATTTTCCAAAATTGCAAAAATTAATCTTTCATGGACTAAAATATTCGTGTGCGAACACAAGCAGCTTCGAAGCTCATACAGTAACATAACTTCATTATTGCATCTTGTACACATTACGATTCAACCAATGTTGCGTTCTTGTTTCGTAATTTATACCGAAAGTGCTAATCTTTCAGCGTCCAAAAATACACAAGCATGTTAGACGGTGATTTAGTCATGTTAAGTGCACATGACCATTCATATAGTTCAGCCAATGTTTTAACTTTCTTTAAAGTATGGTGCCCATTTTCCAGCGTCCAAACGTAAAACTAACCGTTTTCCCATAACATTTTCATTTTCCAAACTGAAAAGCACCCTGTCGATGAAAATTAATTACCCATATTCAACAAATGTGTGTATAATTCGAGAGCAGCCTGATGTCTATCCCTAGATGTTTATTTAACAGTATCTTATTATTTTTAAAGCAGCAAATAGAAAAAAGTCTATAATAAAGAAGTAAAGCGTTGGTTTTGCCAAGGCAAGTGAAGCTTGACTGTTTTTGGTGAAACTAAACTGTTTTATTTCATTTGTTATCAATTAACCAATCGTTTTATTTGTGTCAATACAAACTATTTAAAAACCAAAAACTCATAACGTTGTTTAAGGATATATAACATCATTGTCCTGTCTTTTTGTCCTTAATATACTTGATATAAAACATATACTGTTATTGAAAACTATATTATAAAGTTATGTATAAATATAAACCGGTACTTAATCATGTTTGCATTTATTATTCTATTTGAAAATAAATTACCTTTACTTCTGAAAATACTTGCTTGGGTGAGCAAAAAGAGCTTAGTAATTGCAGCGTTTTATTGCCCGATTAATTTCATTAATTTCACCTTATGTAGGCGCAAACCATAATTAGCCAAAACATTCTGGGTACGCTTTACAAGGTTCACCAAGTCATCTGATGAAGGTTGTGACGTCAAGCCGTCGTCGACGTTAACGTTGTTAGTCACAAAGTCGAGCACATCAGGGTCTGATTCTACGTTAGACTTACGAAGCCGTAAGTTACCTGAGCCGGGGAAGAGCTATTTCCAAACATGAACACGCATGCGGTAATCTATCAAATCATAATCTGGATAATTGTATTTGTACCACAAACACCTGAGATAATATCGTTGCTGCTCACCCACTAGAAAGCAATAGAACATCGGCTCTATATGTACTGTAACAGGGATGAGATCTTGCCTAAATCGCATCCAAATTCCTATCAAACCCTTATTCAGGTCGGGGCCACTGAGCAATACTTTATTCAAAGAGGTTCCCTGAAATTCTGCAGAGGAATCAAACACACAACGTATTTGATTGGGCTTTTACGGGTGAAAGACACCAAAGATAGGCAAGTACCAGCATTCTTGAATTTCCCAATTCTCAACAATAGACAAGTGAGGGGCAACTTATGTATGTCCGTTACCAATTATCTCTGACATGAATTCAACACACAAACCTTTTTTTACAGGATTCCTAGCAAAGCTTGCATGTAGAAGCCGAGCAGGTTTCAAGGCCAACTGTCGATTATTGGGTAAACGTTATCTTGGACTCCTGAACGGTAAAGGGGCGATCCAACAACCACTCCTGTCTTTGTGCATAATCTTAATCATGATGTCAATGAATGTTCGATCATCAACCGAGAGTGTTTGTTCATTATTGGTCGACTGGAAAAAGAGATGATCATAATTAAAACACGAGTCCACTACAAAAAAGACTGTATCACAGTGCTTAAACAATGACTCCCTACCTCTAGACAACACCTAGGTCTTATTGACATTTACCTTACTTAAGGCATGAGAATCACTAGACAAAGTTAACCCACTACCACCAAGCCGAGACCAATACGTTGAAATGTCACTGGTTAAGCTTCAATTTGCAATGCACCTTATGTACGTCAATCGCACAACTACCTATCAGCATAAGTATGTTAACATTGGGAACATAAGGGAGCAAGGAACTGACGACATTTGCAAGGTTAGAAATCTGTCTCAATTTATTGGATGTGCAAAGTTCAGACTTGTTAAATGGTATATATGGACATTCAATGACACAATGTAAGCTGTAAGAAACAATGTCATGAAAAAGAAGATACAATATTTTTGTACAATAACGACCTTTTGTAACGGATATTCCACTACAAGTATTGACATGAAATGCTTCTTCAGGAAATCAACATGCAAACTATTGAACCACTCATTCTTTGCCAGCGTCTTATTTGACTGTTCATCTACACTAGCATAACATTTAAGCTTGTTGACAGGATTATTATTCACAAATACATTTACAGGAACATTTTTTTGACAGGATTTGTAATCTACATCATTAACACTTGTAAATCTGCTGGTGACTTGTGGTGGACCCACTTTACTGTTTTCATTGTTCATACTGTTTCTTTTAGTGATCTCTCCACATTTCTTTCTTTAGGATGTACAACACGAATCTGAATGCATTACACCGTCGCTGTTACGATTTGAACATGCCATCGTATTTGGACACTCTTGAACACTGTGGTTCGGTTTCAGACTTTTAAAACGCAGGCCTCTGTACTAAACAAATTGTTTCCTATCACTGTAGGTGCTGTTCTCAGACATGGATCGTGACGAATAGTAGCCTGGTCTCCTATGAATTACACGAAGGCAGTGAATGGAAGGAAACTAACGATATGTTTCTTCTTGTAATCGTTGGCCTTGGCTGCTCACCGTTCTTGAACATTTGTTGGAAGCTTGGCTAGTATAGGTGCTAAGTCAATCGAGGAATCATATAACGATATAGCCGTTGAGAAAACTTCTTTGTCTTCTTTTAAGGCAAGTGTTTCATTCAGCAAGTCACTAAGCTCATACCATTTATGTTAGTCTGTGTAGGTCGGTCGAGAGAATGATTCAATTCGCCTTGTGAATGAT
>NW_026273329.1:217500-380000 GCF_020536995.1 Dreissena polymorpha | reverse complement strand
ACTGATTATCATCGCGTTAAAATATCTGTTTTGTTTCATTATAGACGTTGTAGGCAAACAAATAGCCTTTCTATTAGCCATTAATTTGTTACCTTTTATCATCGGATTTCTTTGTCCATTGTGATTGTGTTATTGTCCTATGGTATATTTATCCACTGTATGCATGGAACAAATCTCGATATATGTTTACTTGATTTAAGAATTCTTTTTATTTATAGTAATTAGTTAGTTAATTTAATCAGCATTGTTACACACGTGTCAATTTTCGTCTGAAATATATTTATAAAAATGTATTTTTGTAATGGGTAAAAACATTCTAATGAGAAACAGTTTTATTTAATTGCATTTATGCAGCAATAATCTTGATTTAGCTTTATAAATATTATACATATTATTGCTCACTAGTTGTGTGTTAATTATATTTTTATAACTATTGAATTTACATATTTCACGATATTATTTTTACCCTTACAAATGGGGAATACACAGAATGGTAAAGTAATCCGCCTTTTGAAACAGTCAACAATCCTATACTTAAGAGTCGTGAAACGAATTATGAGCAAGTGAACCTGTGAACCTTGATAGTTTGAATAATTTGTTCACATACTCGGAGAGTTTAAGCCTTTAAGTTTGTTTTTTATTTTACACTTGCGCCGCAATTAACTTAAACGTATGCCCGCTAGATCCCTGCACATTATCTACTCATATCACTTATACTTTCGCACCTGAATATTTGGGAACATGTTTAGTGAGTACAACAATGGAATGGAGTGTATGTGTGACATAATAACTCAATTCTTTGTTTAAGATATATATGTATTTAAAAAATAATTACAATACATTGTTTTCCCTCTTAAATCAGTTGGCTTATGAGAAATAACAACCAAAATGTGTTACAATGTGAACTAAAAAAATATCAATAATTAATTGGTATCAATAAAATACTCTTCTGCAATATTTTATTTAACAAAATATAAACATTTCGTCGATGCATTTAAAAAAAGTGATTTTTGAAGCTTCCTAATGATAATACATTCAGTTAATGTAATACGATTGCATCAAACTCATTAAATATGCATAGTATGTCATTCTAATGTGTTTAATGATTTAAAACACATTTTGTCTGATTGTGTTTACCGTTGATTATTTATTATTTAACATCAAACAATATTTAAACTAAATGACGC
The DNA here is from genome assembly GCF_020536995.1 of Dreissena polymorpha. Taxonomy (NCBI): domain Eukaryota; kingdom Metazoa; phylum Mollusca; class Bivalvia; order Myida; family Dreissenidae; genus Dreissena; species Dreissena polymorpha. Next base: position 378,813 of record NW_026273329.1, on the reverse strand, counting down.
TTCTTTTTAATGAAGGTAATTTGTTTTAGTGTAAAGGTTAATCTGAAAAAACTGTTAGCAGTTTTGCAATATACTGTTAGGTTCATAGCGGAAGGACTTTAGCTAGATTAGTAACCGTCCTAGTATTTTACTTGTGTTGTTATTGATATAGTTATTGAATGTATAGTTTATAAAGTGTAGCTTAGATTAATGCTAGTAGTGTTAAAAATAATCAAGTTTTCGTAAAATGTGATAGTCTGATACTGCGTAAAAACATAGATGATGACGATGGTGATAATGATATAGTTTGTGTTGTGTTTAATGATGAAGATTATGATTACGATACATTTTAAAATACGAACGTTCTGCCAAACTACAGTGCTATACAAACCAAATAATTTTAAATGACTTTAATAATGGCCTGTAACGTATTTAACAAAGATATGTTGAGCCATTAATATCTTTATTACAAAGAGTATCCAAGGGATTTAAATCTAGTAAAACACGTAAAAGACTGGTAAACATAAACACTGCAATATAACATACGTAACATCCCCCTTTTAATGAAATTCAAGAAAGTATACAATGTTTTCAATGGTTTTGAAACCATAGTACTTAGCCATAAGGCTGTTCTTACTGAAACATATATTGCATAGTAATTCAATAATAAACTTTCTAATTAAATGTTCAGTTTTTCAACCTTTAATACGCATGTTCACTTTTTCTTTGGACATCAAAGTGTAAAGTCTATCGCACAATATATGTCTTGTTGGGATATTAACTTTTCTTAAGCATGTGCTTGATTGTTTGAACATATCTTTCAGTTTGTCCCATTCTTTGAATATAACGCGGTCTCGATGTTGAATGATTGCCACTCTTCCCCAAATTTCTTAAATTGACTACAAGCGAACTGCGGTCAATTATCCGTAACACGTTCATCAATGTAGCCAAATCGCTTAATTTTTTTTTAAGATACGCGGTAACATTTCTTGAACGTAACCAATCGAGCTTTTAAACTTCTGGTCAATTTGTAAAATAGTCCAGTCAACGAATAATGTCTGCCTTGTTATTCAAACACATCTTCACCGATCTTTAATGACGGCCTATCAGACATTCACTGGGCAACAAAGGCTCTTTATGATTCATTTTACTAGTGTTCAGTGCACACATTTTAGATTGCTTTACTTTATCCTCGACGTCTCTCATCAATACGAACCAGAACATTAATTCGCATGCTCTCTTGTGTCATGCTACCAAACATTGATGTGTTCGATGTACAATGTGCAACATTTAACGTTGTATCCGTTTTGGGATTATAACCTGTAACGCATTGTTTACAATTCCATCCATTACAATTCCTCCATTCGTGAGGTTGTGTCTAAGCGTTTAATGGATTCTGGTACTTATTTTCTGGTCATCCTTTCTCAATTAAGGGTTTGATAAATCGCATGTTCTCATCTTCTTCAGAAGATTTATTTCAACACTCTAAATTTCAACTCAGACATAGGTAAATTAGCACGCAACTGTATTTGATTGATATACATCACCGGTATTTTGTCCTGAGTATCTGGTAATTTATTTCTTGACACAAACATAGTTTTACCAGATTTAGACTTCACCTTGAAAATACTCTAAATAGGTTTGTGATCCGCCTCTACTGTAAACTCGCCTCCATACAACTCAGGTATATTTTTTTAAACCAAACACAATTGCAAGAGTCTCTTTTCCAATTTGAAATGATCTCTACTGTGTTGGATTCAATGCGCGGGATAAATATGTAGTTATTTTTTCGTTTTGCTGAAAGACTGTGGCAAGTCCAAATGAACTAGAATCAACGTTCAACGTTAGACTCTAACTTGGATTCTAAAAAACTAAAACATGTGTTGTCCTTGTCATTTTCTTATTTTTTTAAAGCTTTCTTCTTGTGGTTTCCCACTGCCAGTCTGCATGTCCTTTTCCAACAATTTTCGAATTGGTGCACTTATCTCTGACATATTTGGCAAACATTTCTGCAGGTATGCGATGAAGCTTAGACATGCAGGTGTTTCTTTCTTTTTTTGAGGTCCAACCATGTATTGATCAGTTCTGACCTTTTCATGGTCTGCCTCAAGTCCCTTTTGGCTGATGTTATGACTAACGTAATGCACTTCTTTATTCCGGAACTAGCATTTTCTTAAAATCAGTTTATAGTTGTTTTGCTGCTTTTTGTCTAATACTCGCTTTAGTCTTTTATTCATGTTCTTGGATGTTTTTCTAAAGAATATGACGTCAAGTATTATCACCTGCGTTCATTCTAGATCCTGTATCATCACTGTCATGAAACGCTGATACATTTCCTGAATGAACTTAATTCCAAACGGAGCTTCCCACATCTAGAGTGCGTTAGGCATCTCTGAAACTATATCCTGCACTGTTTTCATCGGATAATATTATCGTAGTATTGCTTCATTCAGAAGTCGCGGGTCGATGCATATTCTTACATCACGAGGGATATATGTCACTGTTACGAACGCTTTCACGCATTTAGTTGGTTTAATGTGTCGTATTATAACGCCTAGTGACTCCATTCTCTGAAGCTTATCTTTGACGTTTTGCTTCATGTAATTTGGTACTTAAGGCACAGGCTGAACAACAGGCTTTACGTTTGGGTCTAGTATTATGTTATATGAGCCGGGTAAACAACATAAACCTTAATATGCATCCATGTTTTGTTATATTGAGTTTAACCTCTTTATAAATCTTCCGATGTCTCACCACTTTACACCGACTGTGATCTGATTTTGACCATATACAATTTAACGAATTGTCTTTTAGCGTTAATGGTAGTGTTATAATATCCAACGGTTAAATGCTGTGTGAAGTAAATGAACGCAAAACATGTAATAGTTTAATATAATTCCAATGAAATATGACATTTGAAGACTTTTCCTTTGCCTCTTATAAAAAGTAAAATGTATCGCCAAATAAGTCAATAGCTTTTCTTCAAAGTGGAAAGCATTATAGAATAATGTATTTCCAACTTGGAAAAGGGGGAAGTTAAATTGGAACTTTAATTAAATTGTCAACATCAACGTCCAAACAGTATATTTTATAACTTTGATTACATGGTGTACTTGTTTTAGTTTTAAGGTGTAAACTCGAAGGAAAACACGCTTCTGATTTGATGTTATAGAAATTAATGATGTATGGTACTATTAACGTATTTAGTTTTATAAACTCTCTTTATTTTATTTATACACAAACCATATAATTAAATATATAAATGTATATTTATACTTAAACTTGCCCACTTATTGGGCCGGTAGTCTTATACCCACCTACTGGGACCTACCAGAAATAATGGTGCTGGGAGGAATTACAGGATTTCAAATGACTTACTTTTGCTTTGATAGAACATGTATACCTATACATATCAGTAAATCCTTGCAAAAGAGGTTAAACCTCACAACACCAACTTACTTGGTCAAACCAAATGTATAGTTTAGACTTTTGCCCAATAATAATGTTTAAATTGTTGACCCAATGTTACAACCGGCGGCACTTATTGTTAAAAGTCATAGCAACACTTCAACGCAATGGCAATACACGAATATTGATCAGATGATCTTAAAAAAGTCATTATAACAGTTATGTACAAAGGTGGCGATACAAAACAAGAAAGACCCTAGTAGTTACTGAGCCATATCATTATGCTCGACCGTTCTCAAACTCTACAAAAAAGTGCAACTTGATTGAACAGAACAAAGTAAATGTGAATCGTTCAGTCCGTTACAATGCGGCTTCCAGAAAAATGAAAGATGTCTTATGAGGGCGTTTATGGTACGTGAATGTATCAACTACGCACGTGGTAATAAATTGTATTTATGCAGTTGCTATCCAGACGTCGAAATGGCATTTGGCTATGTACCCCATAGTTTTCTACCCTCGAAACTTATCAAAACCGGCATCGAACTAAAATTACTCGAAAACGCACACAATAGTGTTAACACGCACGGAATAACGTCTCAATGGTTTAATATATTACAAGGCGCAAGACAAGGCCAAGTCAGCAGAACATTTATGTATAGTCTATTTATAAATAATCTTTTGGAAAGCCTCGACAGAGTGGAGTCTGGTCTTAATATTAATAACACTAGCTTTTAATGCTGCACTTCAGCTGATGATATGGTTCTCAGGTCGTTGACAAACCACGGTCTCAATGAACTAATGCAGTGTTGTTTCTGTGTACCTGTAAAAAGCATCTAAATGCAAAGTCGTTGTCTACAATGAAACTCCAATCCGCTACAAATCACTATCGCGCATATGGCACCTCGGACAGGAAGTAGTAGGCGAAGCCACCAATTTAGCTTGTTCAAATATGCGCAAAACTTCCTTCAACTTAGTAGAATCTGGCCTCCACCGCGGATGAATACATCTGTTAACAACGACAAAAATTTATGAATCAATTGTTCTACCAAAAACTTTATACGGTGCGAATTGTGGAACATCATTACTGCCTCACACACTGTATCCCTTGAAAGAGCTCACCGGCAGTGCATTAAGCACATACAAGCTTTGTCTCAATGTACACTCTCAGGTATAGCGCCATCCTATATTGGCATTCATCCAATAAAATCAATTATTGACAGAAGGAAGCTACTACTTTTTGGTCAACTATGCGTGTTAGATACGACCAAACGTATACGAATCATCTTTAACTAACGTCTGGTGACATATATATCCGTACCACACAGGGTAACTGGTTTCATTCCCGACATATACAGTATGCTTGGAGAATATGCCTTTACACATGTCCTAGCGAATTACTTACATTATGCATAAGTTATTAGTATGAATCTTTGGAAAAAGCTTATAAACTATTCCATAAAGGTCTATAATAAGTTTTCATTGAGAGCGAGTTTAACTAACAAATCCTCAATCAAGCGATGTCGGTTTCTAAATGCGGATGCCATGCCACTTGCGGTACATATCAACACTATACAGGGATGTATTACCCGAATGCTTCTCTTCTGTACTAGTTTTATGTAGATTATTCTCCAAAAAATTCGATGTTCTTTGTCAAAACTGCAAACCATTCACTGACGAAATAGCAGTTCATACTATTTCTTTGTCTTGCAGTTGAGAACACTTGCTTCATTCTCTGCAATTTCCTTATAGAGTCACTTGATTTGACTAATTTTAATTTTCTATGTGCATTTTGCCCTGACCAACAAATTATTGCAATGATTAGGGGCTTCCCAGCAATTTGATCTCGGAGAATCAGATAGAATGTTTATTTTTTTCCAAAGGTTCTAAACTTTGTTCATAAATTGTCGACTTTCTTCAGGCACCAGTTTGTGCAAATAAGATTTAAACTTTTAACACTGAGGTATCAACATATGCATTGCATTACTTAAGGATCTAGAACAAGAGTTTTACTATTAAACTTTAAACATTTAGAAGTAATGAATTTCTCAAATTGTCTTATTTCACTAAATTTGTATTATTACCATGTAAATATTGCTCAATTCAACATTTACTTTATAACATGTTCACCTATTCATCTATCTATCTATCTATCTATCTATCTATCTATCTATCTATCTATCTATCTATCTATCTATCTATCTATCTATCTATCTATCTATCTATCTATCTATCTATCTATCTATCTATCTATCTATCTATCTATCTATCTATCTATCTATCTATCTATCTATCTATCTATCTATCTATCTATCTATCTATCTATATATCTGTCTATCTGTCTGTCTGTCTGTCTGTCTGTCTGTCTGTCTGTCTGTCTGTCTGTCTGTCTGTCTGTCTGTCTGTCTGTCTGTCTGTCTGTCTGTCTGTCTGTCTGTCTGTCTGTCTGTCTGTCTGTCTGTCTGTCTGTCTGTCTGTCTGTCTGTCTGTCTGTCTGTCTGTCTGTCTGTCTGTCTGTCTGTCTGTCTGTCTGTCTGTCTGTCTGTCTGTCTGTCTGTCTGTGTGTCTGTCTGTCTGTCTGTCTGTCTGTCTGTCTGTCTGTCTGTCTGTCTGTCTGTCTGTCTGTCTGTCTGTCTGTCTGTCTGTCTGTCTGTCTGTCTGTCTGTCTATCTATCTATCTATCTTTCTATATATTTATCTATTTATCTATTTATCTATATATCTATCCATCTATTTATCTATATATCTGTCTATCTATCTATCTATCTATCTATCTATATATCTATCTATCTATCTATCTATCTATCTATCTATCTATCTATCTATCTATCTATCTATCTATCTATCTATCTATCTATCTATCTATCTATCTATCTATCTATCTATCTATCTATCTATCTATCTATCGATCTATCTATCTATCTATCTATCTATCTATCTATCTATCTATCTATCTATCTATCTATCTATCTATCTATCTATCTATATATCTATCTATCTATCTATCTATCTATCTATATATCTATCTATATATCTATCTATCTATCTATCTATCTATCTATCTATCTATCTATCTATCTATCTATCTATCTATCTATCTATCTATCTATCGATCTATCTATCTATCTATCTATCTATCTATCTATCTATCTATCTATTTATCTATCTAATTATCTACTTATCTATATATCTTTGTAGTATATATATGACCGAATAATGGTATATAAAACGATGGCCCAATAATGGTATATATGTGGCCCAATAATGGTATATACATGACCCAGTCATGATATATAAAATGATGACCCAATATTAGTATATAATGATTGTCAAGTAATGGTATATACATAACCAAATAACGGTATACAAATGATGACTCATTAATGATATATTATACAATTATAATATTTACTAATGTTGAAAATAAAGACAATGACAAGAGTTATGGTTCTTGTGCACTGCAATCCTCAAGGAGATCTATCTACCTGTATTGTTCCAAGTGTGTATCTCTGATACTTTTTGAGATATGTTCCAGACAAAGTTTGCCGGACTGACACACGCACGGACGTACAAACGCAAACATATTTGTGTGATTTTTTTTACTTCCGTGTCATTCTTTCCGTATAATACGTACTTGTGAAACGCATTTTTTACTTATCTACATGTACTTGTGTGATCCATTTCTTCTGTGACCTTATTTTAGAACAATACACACTTGTAACAAAATACAACCTTCTGAAATAGTCTCCATTTTGGTATATGTTTGAAAGCCCTGAAATGATTACTCATCAAGTTACTTCACACTCAGTTAATGATATGCAATGATAATAACAAAGACTTAATAATGTATCTTAAAGTTTTTATTTATTATGTATCTGATCAGTTACGACATATAACAGTATATACTTGATGTTGCCAACAACACCAGTGTAAAAAAGTGTACACAATTTGTGCCTGAATGTATATCTAATATATGCATACATCACTTCATATTTTAAAGCTGTAATAAACTAAAAATCTAAACATTCACCTATAAATGGCCCTTATGCTGAAACGAGTTAAAAAGTTCCCATTAAACTAGGTCAATAAAATAAGAAATCCCTGACACCCCATCCAATTTCACTTTTTGTATTTAGTGTTATGTTATTATCTGCTAATGATTCGTCTTACAATGAGTACACATTCAAAGTTTCATCTAGCAAAAATATTTACATTTTTACTTCTGTTTAAAATAATTCGAAATAGAAATATGCATATAAGAATGTGACTTCAGTGAATTGACAAACATGATGAACTGTTAGCTGCAAAGCATGTTCTTAATTCAATTTAAAACTTAAATTACAAAAATTCTTTTTAACAATGTTACTGTACAGAAGCCTGGAATTAATCGGACAATCAAATGAACTATAAGAAATGATTAAGTGGATTTTATGGCAAACTTTCAGAGTTAAATTATGTTAAACCTATGCTAGCTTGCAAAAAATGATAAAAACAACTAGCAAAAAAAGAAAGTACAACTTCTTGTTGTAGAATTCACACAATACACATATATTGCCTTATACCGTATTAATTATATTAGACGAGCCGCGGCGTGATCATTTTCCCGAGATTGCGCATGTAATAGGGTAATAAAATATCAAATTAAAGTATATATAAAAGGTTCCGCTTTCACCATAACGCTATAATACTGAGTATAAGCAATTCAATCACTGATAGTGTTTTTTCCGTGCTAATAATTAAATACCTAAGTAAAGATATTCTGAAAAGAAATACCAGTATGCTACTTAAAAAAGAAAAAATGTTTCGAAAGTACACAATGATTGTTTGAATGCCATGTGTTATGATTAGTTTTGAAAGGCCGTTTTCGGAACACTGCAGAATGCCGGTAATTAAAACAATTCCATGAATGAGTCGTCATATTTTAGATCAGATAAAAGTTCCGTTTTTTTTTAAATTTAGTGGAGGCATGTTTAAAAGGGCATGCGCGTCTATTAGAATGAATACGGTAACAGTTTCTTTTTGGCATGCATGTTTGTGATTTATGCTCAAAGCAATCATAAACAAATCAATTTAATATTACAATGTCAATTTCGTGCAAATTTTCAGGAAACAAAACAAAACAAAAAATGTACTACATTGCAACACTTCAAAAACACAGGATGGTATAAAAATGACATATTGACCTTCATAATCTACAGGCTGCCAAGCATGGCATTACAAAAAACTAGGAGCTTTAAGACGAAAAATATTTGTGAACAACTAGGAACTAAAATAAGTACAAGTACATTATCAAATGTTTCCAAATACAAAAATAACCATATTAGCAGGTTCACGGGCTAACTAGAGCTTCAACAAAGGATTGCTGCAATCCCCCCGCCGCCACCTTGACTCAATTTTTTTCCTCCACATTAATAGCATAGTTTGTGGAGAAAAGAAAAGCATGTGCACAGCCTCATATAATAGGTCAATTTTGTGAAAATTTTACCATAACGATATCATAAGAAATACATGTATCACATGAAAGCCAAAAAAACCATGCACTGATGCCTGGCACCATCACGTTGGGGCGAACCCAAGATGGAATAAAGGTTATAACAGAGCTCAAAACATTTTGTTCCATCCTACTTCAAACCATGTAACACAGAATAATCAGGTTTAAATACACATAATTGTTAGTCAATTAACCTAACTTTATTGTCACAAAGCAAGGATGCTGACTTTAAAGTACTTGAAGCATAACTTTGTTATCATACTGATAAAGACAACACTGCAAAAATGTAACACAAATAAATCCCTTGATGAATAATGATAAAATGTTGTTCCGAATTCAGTAAAAAATAAATATGTCCTAAATTTCGTTAGTTACGAGAACATAATTTTAAGTTGTGCATAACTTGTGTCCAAATGGGACCAAGCATAAACAACCTGCTGCAAATCACCTGGGATTTAAACAGAGCACTTAACTTTATCACCATGAATGATATTTTACTACACAAAGTCAGCATATCAACATTCAGAGTGCAAACATGTACAAGTATTATCACTTATCAACAAAATAAATGACGCTTTAAATCTTCAATGTAATACGGAAGTATATTTTGGAAATGATATGGATTGACTTAACTTAAATGCACTGTTTGAATTTGTATATTTACTGTCAACCTGGTTTACCTCGGCAAACGCAGCAAGGTATACAGTCAAATCAAACAATCAAACTGAGACCAAAATACATGTAGCAAGAAAATTAAAGCAATCAAAACTGATGGAAACATCAATATGTTGGCAGTAATTATTCTTGTTCAGTTAATCAAAATAATATTTATCATGGTGTTGTTGAAATCACATTAAGAATCTATTTTTGACATACCATAATTATATCGCTGAATACCTTCATTTTACATATTTCTGGTCAAAAGAAAATTCCAGTTCACCTAGTTCACGTAAAAGCGTCTATATCATATAACGATTATTTTACTGGCCGCGAACTGACCCCGATACCTTGCGGGTTGGAATGCAATACATTAAAGTGAGGCCAGGCTTTCACTGCTGGAACTAAGGCTTGTTTTAAACTTTATACTTTTACATGTTAAATGTTCAATTTCGAAAACAATTTAAAATGGTTCGGCCAAAACGAATATCAGCATGGAGAAAAACGATACTTTTATGAACTTAAGCATACTATTACACAGACAGCAATATCGAAGTAATTACTAAATATGACAACATAGCCTTTAAGTACAAACGTACTGGCGCTGGCAATCCTCTTAAAAAAGGGCACGCACAAACTGTTTATTTATAAACATATCCCATCTAAAACGATCAATATGCAATGGCAGTACTTTCACATAGCGAACAGCAGGCAGGTATACTTGTTAATAAGCAGGGGCTCGTTGAAGAAAATTATTATGTCTTACAGTATTATTGTTTGTATTATCAGTAAACTTCTTAAGTTTTCGTATTATTCAAATCAACATCGGAAACATTTCAAATGTTTTACCTGTATTGTTTGAATGTTAAGTCACATGGCGATGTTTTTTTTACTTCAGGTGGCTTCAATTCAACAGATTAGGCAATATTCCTCGGACAGCGTTACGAGGCTTGACTCAACTAAAAGTACTGTGAGTTTAACTAGACGCATGATTTGTATTTTAATACATACCGCTTAGCTGGCCATGTATATCTGTGCAAGTCCATTGTATGCTTGCACGAATGATATACCTTTATTTATTGTTGTTCCTTTGTTATATGATTGCTTTCTGGTAAGAATGTTTTTTATTCATGAAACTTTGACATCATGCGATGTTGCTACATGTCAGATTTGAATAAAGATACCAGTTAGTCTCTCCCAGATAAAAGCATACAAATGAATTTTAAACAATGCATAGCTTATTTAAAATAACTTGATGAGTTGTTTCTTATTAGTATAGGTATCGCTCTAGTTAACGTTGTTTTTGTTTAATGGGTTTATCGTCAAACGGTATCGAAGCCATGGACGCCGGTGTATTTGAAGGATCTCCAAACCTAACCACACTGTAAGCGTTTTTAGACTGGAAATTAAGTACACATTACTAATAACAAGTTTATTGAACAAGGTATTCAGAAGGCAAAACGCCCAAGTTGACATAGTAATCATTCAGTGTTTGCAAAAATAGTTTATGATATAAAAAAGCAATAATATATTTCATTATAACAATACATTAATGTATTATTCAATACTAGTTGCTTATATTAACAGCTATCGATGGTTTATATGCAAGTAGATATACGTGATATTTTTAGATTCTAATGCAGCTTATATATTGCAACCATATAATCAATATATTAGTAGATACATATGTTAGGTCTTCGTGCGAAATAATACAGTAATCCTGTGTATTAACCGCAATAACCAACGTTCGTTAATATGTAATAGTACATGTTGAGAGTTATATGACAATAACACAATTGCTTTCGTACATTAAGTTTTCCTACAGTTAGCTGTATTTAAATTCATGTCAATAATAGCTCATGCATGTAACACTAGCATTAGCATTAGGCTCTGGTCAAATTACAAGATGTAATAAAACTGATAATATAACACGGTGTCGGTAAATAAACAAACACACAACATGGTCAAAACGTCATGTAATACGCCATCAAAAATAAATAAATACAAATACATCAGTTCTGAGTCTAATAGTTGAATCAAATTTAATGTATGCATTAATACAACAATAATGTCGTAGATGTATTTAGGAACAGGCACGATCCTATAGCAATGTCTTTACTGCAAAGATAATTGATTCACAATTGATAAAAACAACAACAATTAAAATTGTTTAAATTAAAAGCGACCTTTCTTCACATACATATGTCAACTTGGAACATATGTATTTATATCCCTTGCTAAAATGAGTTGAATATGATACAGCATCGTTTGTGTCGCCACGTTTTATTTTCAGTTGTAACTAATTGAATAAACGTGTGAATGTAAGGTCGGTGTCTGTAATAATATGGTATATACCGAGATATTAAATCTGGAAAATTTTATACTCTAAGACAAAGTGAAATTCATCTTCTACTATATTACACACATTGCACATTGTTTCGCTTATAGGGACGGGAGACGGTTTCGTCCATCTCCCACTTTCCAAATACAATCAATGTGAAGATCATCTTAATTTAGAAAAACGTATACGATTTTTAAATTGTGCACACATCTTAATAAGGTTGACATTTTAAAGTGGTGATGTGTTTGAGTTGCACAATCTCCTATTCCAATTTTGAATAAAATTGGCATTTGATCTTTGTCTAAGATTTCTAATAAACGCCTTTTAGTTATATCAGTATTAAAATTAGTTTTAAAGCAAATGTAATCCTCTTAATAATTATTCTGCCGTGCTGCCGAAAACAATCATATCATTAGCAAAAAGAAACATTTTAAAATCAATTACGTCAATACCTTATATTTCTTTAGTATAAAACGCTGACACATTTAAATACATGGCAAATAAAATGAAGACAAACACTCACCCTGCCTCACTCCAAGCAAGCATGCTTTCGCTTAACTTACAGGATTAGAATTTGACTGTATTGCGGTACGCGTCGACCTTATTGTATCCAATATGTGACCTCGAATACCTAATTGTGTCAATTTATACCATAAATTATCCCGGAAAACAAAGTCCATGTAATTCAAAAATATCATCCACTCTTCTCCGGTGAGGCCTGAATCCCGCCTGTTCTTTTATATATACACACTTATTCTTTGTTCAAACAGACAATATATTATTTAATATTTTGGTAAATAATTTAAGAAAATGCTTAACAATGTAATACCTCGCTAATTATTGACTTTGTTAGCACTGCCTTTCCTGTGTAAAGGAATCACGAGACCATCAGACCATGGTGTTGGAAAATACCCTAACGTAAAATTTTTATTAAATAGTGCATGCAAATACGGCGTGATTGTACTTGTACCGTGTATAAAAAATTAATTTAAAAATAAATCAGGGCCTTATTTTGGTTATAGCTTTGTTAATTTCCTGAAGTGATATATGGGTTGTTAATTCTTTAAACATAATATTAAACTGCTTTTGTTTATACCTTCCTACAAAGTGTACAACATCTTCACCGGGAGTAAAAACAAGCTATCCGGGGTATCAATAATTTTGAAGTAATTCGCAAACTCTCTCGTGGTTATGTGTGATATTCGTAAGCCAGCAGACTGTTTTACAATTTTCGAATACAATTTTGCATTTTGAACATGGCATCTAACAATTCTTTTGGTATGAGTATTATCATATCTTAGTTTAGCTTGCGTTATACAATTTTTACATTTAGTTCTACTGTTAGTTAATAACAACATATATTTATCTGTTTCATTCTTCCTAAATAAATTTAAATGTCGTTCTGTTTTCTGTAAAATCAATTTGTAGTTTGTGTTTTTAGTTTGCGCTTGAATAAAGGTGAAGCAACTTTGTAAATAATATCACTAAATCGTGAAATACACAAATGTATATCATGTGAAGAACCTCAATTTCTAAAAGCATTTCGCCATGCATTAATTTGATAACTTTGGAAGATGACAACACTTCTATGTAACTTTCCGTAGTTTTACCATTCCAAACATATATATGTGTCTGAATCTGATCAACTTTGACTAATTTATTACTATTATCAGGCTGGTTTAAGACAATGAAAAGTCTACCAAACAATGATTAGATACAATATTTGGATCATGCACTCACAATTGACTTATATATATAAATACAAATACTGTTTAGATAATCAACAACGCTAGATCCAGATATACCAGCATTTGTACATGTATATGTACTAAGCATATCTTTATCTAGTCGACCATTACGAATAGGCAAACCGGGTATTTTACACAAATCAAGAAGAATTAAACCTGTATTGTTTAGCCGCCCTTCAGCTTGCGAGTAGCGCGGTAAACATACGTCAGGGTTGTAGTTGTCCGTTATTTTTTTATATTATTAGTATTTTCATTTTCAACAAAATCGGGCAGATCCGAAGTATGAGAGTTCAAGTCACCAAACACAAGTATTTAAATCAATTTTTCGTTGTTGGATTGAATATCAATAATACATTGTGCCCATTTCAGTTAAAAGTACAATATCGTGACAATTAAAATAAACTTATAAGTTCATTTGTATTAAGTGTATTCACTCAACGGGTAGAAGTTCCCTGAATATTTAATTACGCACACCACAGATTGGCCTTCTCAACCCCGTCCTAGTTTTTTTACACCGCATGACACTGGGTGTATGTCCAGCTATATGTATTATTTTAAATGAAATAATAATTGTGTTATTGTCTATTTTGTTCACATAACCAATAGATCTGGTTACATTATTGTATAAAACATTTATTAAAGCTCATTTAAATATGTTTACCAGCGGTTCAGAATACCAATTTCCATAAAGATAGGAAAGATAAGATTTATTTTAGGAATTCGTTTTTCTACTTGCACATGCAGTGTGAACACAAACAATATTAAAAGTCTGATACATTTTATACACTTGCATAAATTTTGTTTGTTTCTGCATTATATCTAATGGCTTTTGAACGTTTGATCAACATGTCATGAACTTGACGGACATACTTTCAATTGAGAATTGCGAACTATTTACATGCATTCAATATTTCGTCGCTATGACTGGGAAACGTCGAATAGTAAATCCGTGTATACGGGCTGTTTTGGCATTTTGGTTTTTCTTAAACATTCCTGTCATTCTGAATGAATTGTATGGTACCGTAAAGTGAAAATTTTGTGTTTAAATCTTATTATTTCGCAGAAATTTGATTATCTCCGGATACTATCTTGAATATCCTATAAATCCATACATCGACTTATTATTGATTTGGCTTGGATGTGAGGAACGCGGTAATGTGAAAGGTAAATGCTGTTAACCATGTTTACATTTTAATGAAAGTAAATATAACTATTTAAGTTTGTTTCATTTATATGGTTGTGGTACATGTATATAATCAGATATTTTTCCTGTTTATGCAGTAATTTAAGTATGTTATACATGCGAATCCGTTCCGAAGAGTTTTTTTCGAAAGTTGAATTGTTTAGTATCAAATGCGAAATTATCTGGTTTTCATTTGTATATCTGACTATGTGTTGGTTGAATATGGCGACCAATTTAGTTTTCCTGTTCGGCAATATTGTGATTGATCTCACATTTCTGATAATATTTTGTAGTGATCATAATAATTATATTAAGCAACTAATGTATAACACTGAGAGAGAATGGCTTCAAACAAATGGAATTAATAGTAAACACAGTTTTAGGTGATATTTATGAGGTAGAATTCGGTGCAGCCATGTTTGCTTTTAATGCGATTAATGCGATTTATTGTTGACGCATGTCAACTGACACGTCTAAGCCCTATTTCAGACAAGCCAACACATAGCAACACCTCTTTACAATTATTTTTACAAGACGTAATAGTAATTGTCTTGAATACAAAATAAGCATCCGGCTCTTCGCCCCTCAACGGAAAAAAACGGAGTTGGTTATTTGATTAATCAATAAATCAATAAATCAATAAATCAATAAATCAATAAATCAATAAATCAATAAATCATTAGATCAATACATCAATAAGTCACTAAGTCAATATAGCAATAAATAAATAAAGCAATGCATCAATAAGATTATAAATCAATAAATATGTTGGAATGCATATTATCTTATATTAACAACATACACTCTTATACTTATGAAGTAAAGTTGTATACATGCTCAATTATTGAAAAAATCAGAAAAAAGCATTTGTCATTTTGGACCAATTCGAAATACGGCATATTCAAGTTGGTTGTAAATATATAAATTATAAATAGCACTGACTGTTATTATTAATTGACAACGACTGTTTTTCGCTATTTGTTAGAAAATGTTCTGATGGACCTTATCTTTTAGATTGTTTAACCATATGAAACTGTTATTCGAAAGGATACGATTGCGGGCTCAATGCTATAGTCGACTGCAATAAGTGGTGCACGTAGTTTGAGGTTCGTATGAAAATGCATGTATTCGATACAGTTCACCAGACTATTGCCTTTAATTCGAGCTTAATACTTATCAACAGCGTGTGATGTAATGCCATTGAACACGAGGCACAGACTATTGCCTTCAATGCGAGCACACTACTTATCAACAGCGCGTGATGTCATGCCATTTCTCACGATACACAGACAATTGCCTGCAATGCGAGTGCAATACTTATCAACAGCGTGTGATGTCATGTCATTTCACACGAGGCACAGACTATTGCCTTCAATGCGAGCACAATACTTATCAACAGCGTGTTTTGTTGTGAAGTGGTCGCATTTTACGGTTTCAACATGTATAGACTACAAGTAAAATTAAGTTACAATATATGTATTAATATATAAAAACGTCAGCACTAACATTGGGAAACAGTCAATAATAAATTAATACTGATGAAAATAGTTTGAGAATTTGATGTGAGAATCTTTGACGATTAAAATACATTGTAAAAATTAATGTATGTGTGTTTTAAAAAGATTCGCAACATATTCAGGTGTTTTTTTTTAAATAACCTCGGCGTTATTGTCGATAATCTCAATCTTCTGCTGTCACCTTAGCGGATTGTTAGAACGAAATACCATGTCATGAATTGATTCACAAATACACGATGCGTTGTTTATTAATTTGCTTTTTAATTTGGTGAAAATCGTCACAAATCCTTTTGTTGACCTTAAATAACAAGTACATGAGAACCCTTATTGGAAGACGTTGCAGATTGCATTCAAACATTGCATTTATAATTGTGTGTTCGCATTTATAAATGTGAACTGTTGATTGTCTATATTCGGGAAAAGTACGGAATTCATCGGTTCATTTTCATAGATTTAAAACATATCAATTAACTCTGATAGTACCGATTGAACAAAACTTCAAATGGTGCATACACTTTTGGTTGTTAAAGAACAACTGAAGTTGACAATATTTTACGATGTGTGTGGTAAAGTTTGATATAATTTTATTATTTGAGCGGATCTCTTATCACATAATTAGTCATAACCACCACCATCACCATCATCATCATCATCATCATCATCATCATCATCATCATCATCATCATCATCATCATCATGAGCAGCAGCAGCAGCATTATAATCATCATCATCATCACGATCATCATCATCATCATCATCATCATCATCATCATCATCATCGTCATCATCATCATCATCATCATCATCAGCAGCAGCAGCAGCAGCAGCAGCAGCAGCATCAGCATCAACATCAGCATCATCATCATCATCACCATCATCATCATCATCATCATCATCATCATCATCTTTATCATCATCTTTATCATCATCATCATCATCATCATCATCATCATCACCATCATCATCATCATCATCATCATCATCATCATCATCATCATCATCATCATCATCATCATCATCATCATCATCATCATCTAAAGTTAATCGACTAACTGAATGTGAACGACTTGCTTGAGTAAGCACAATTAGAGTTACTAATTTACAACAAAACATCTTCAAAGTCAAAGATGAAACTGGTGTCAACGTTTTTAAATAACGCAAAATAATGGCAACATCACAGGTTTATGTATATTTAACACGTCTTGGCCGTAAAATTGAAATAACACAATTTGGAGAAATATATCTTTTTTTGGAATGAGGCAATTTATAAAAAGCAAAATACTAGAGTTTTATAAATGTATTCTTTGTTTATTTTAACCTTCCAAAATCATAAATAAACAATTGACCTCGTGAATTTAAGCCCCTTTTACACTCAAAATCAACGAATATTTTGTTAAATATGTCTTAAAATAATTTTTACCCACTAAAATAAGTGATCTTTATACAAATTGCCGGCATGTCATAGGTAGATTTGTTATTGTTACAAATTTTTAACTCATAAAAAATGCTCGGTTTTATTATTTGTCTGAAAATATATACAAGGTGAATTTCCCGCGACGATATTGGAACAT
Source organism: Dreissena polymorpha (assembly GCF_020536995.1). Taxonomy (NCBI): domain Eukaryota; kingdom Metazoa; phylum Mollusca; class Bivalvia; order Myida; family Dreissenidae; genus Dreissena; species Dreissena polymorpha. The sequence continues at coordinate 360,921 of NW_026273329.1, read as the reverse complement.
TTAAAAGTGAACGTTAGATTGGCTTCAGACAGCGTCGGAAGCACGAACGTTTGCTTATAATAAAACAGTTTGACTTCAATTTACTATCAAAGTTATTCCGCTTAAATGTTCCATTTGTAAGAAACAGAGAGATTCGTTAAAGACCCGCGTCATAAATAATGGGTCCTAAGTCATATGCAGCCAACGCAGCTCAAGCCCGGTCTGTGCATTTGCGCAGCTTGGTTAGGAGCTGCGCTGGCTGCTATATATAAATCACGCAAAGTACAATTTGCAAAAAAGGTGTCCTACAAAAATACATGTTGCGTGTTTGGTGTGAATAAGAAATAACGAACAGTAGTTTGAATAGGTATGAATCGAAATATGAATACAATTGTGTTTCGATATATGTTGGAAAACGTTCTGATGAGGCATACATTCTTGATTGTATTGCACAATGGTCTGAATCATTGTATTTAGTAACGAATGTATACGATTTAGTGCTCAATGTTTTAGACGATCACGATTAATATTGAAAGCAGTTTGAGGTACGCATTTATAACGAGCACGTTATATATCAACAGCGTGTTATGTCACGACATTGCACACACGTCATGAATGCAAAATATAACATCAACATAAAAATTCAAAAGGTTTTGTTAGAATGAATTTTCATATTTCACGGATTCAATACAATTTTAAGAAGGATTTATTTACGGTATATGAATATATAAAGACTTCAGCACCAACATTGGGCATCTGTCAATTTTTATTTTAATACTATATAAGGTAAATGAGTCGATACAAATAACAAAATATTTATAATATGTGTTCTTATTAAGATAAAATACAAAATGTATTAGTCTTTAGTAGAATAACTTGCCACGTGCGTGTTTATTCTTCATGACGATATGTTGGAGCACCGGTACATTAATGATGTGAATATGACAACTGCTGGTGAATGCATTTCTTACATTGGAATATTGCTATAAATACAATGCCTATGTTTCATTCTATCGTGCTCACAATCTAAAGTGTGAGAAATAGGCCCAAGTTGTGTTGCACTACACAAAGAGACAACGAATACAGAGCACAACGCTAAATTATATCTAGCACACTGACTGTTGTTATTAATTGACGACGACTATACTTAATAAATATAAATGTTCCAACCTTTTCTAATGGATCTTACCTTTTGGATTGTTTAACCATATGAAACGTGTTTTCGAAAAGAGAACGATTGGTGGTTCGATGCTATAGTTGAATGTGATTAGTGGTGAATGCAGTTTTAGTTCCGTAGTATACTACATTACCTCGATACAGTTCATCACACAATTGCCTTCAAAGCAAGTACAATACATATCAACAGAGCGTGGTGCCACGCCTTTTAAGACACGCCATGAATCACACAAAAAACATCGAAAATGCAGGAGTTTTAGTGATAATTTTTCGAATTTCACGGATTTAACATTCACGTTTTGAAATGTTAAGTGGCGCATTTATGAATCTAAAAAATACTTTAGCACTAACCTTGGTGAACTGACACGTATACGCAAATAATGGTCGAAATAATTTGGGAAATGTATGTGCAAATGAGGTACGTATTACAATACATTTTACAAATTTCGTATCTGTGTATTCAAAGCAGTCGTTACAGATTCAGGGTAAAGTTAGAACTTTTCAGTTGCTTATTCGGCTTGAATTATGAATAAGAATATATGTCCTTTTCCTGTAATCAGTGCCGAAAAAAGATTATCAATTAATAAATACATTTAAGTAGAAAGATACTAAAAGGCATTATATTTCAAAACAACATAAAAACAGTATCAAAGCTATAGTGGACTTACTGTTCATCTTATATATACCGGTATTACTTAAAAACAGTATTTAAAATATAAAAATTCGTGCAAACTTGCTTCAATACTGAATGGGACCGGTGTATTTGTTTATTTGGCTAAGTGACGGAATATACACTAGGAATATGCACGATTATACACTGTATAGCTCATCTACACGTATATTTATGATCAGAGTAATGTGGCACAGTTTTGTCAATGTGAAATAGTTTGTTACTATTCCTTATTCGGTTTAAGGATACAATAATGAACCCGTTCCTTTTTTCTTGTCGAACTTTGGTCGTGAAAAAAGCAACAATGTAACTACATTGAATCCGAAGCATGCTGAAGATCATTGTTGTTATTAAGTCCAAGAACAGGAACTGGAGTATTATTAAAACAATTATGTTCAGAAAAATGGTATATAACAAGAACGTATGTCAGAATGTGTATATTTATTTGTTACAGATGTGTACAGATGAATTAGATATTTATATTAGACTATATTGTATCATATTTTGGTTTGCACAGGGAATAAGGAATCGGTTCCGTTTTCTTTATTTAAAGGGAGAAAATACTCTAAGCCATAACGTTATACATAAGTTATATTCATAACATGCTAAAATATTGTTCAATGTTTCGCAAATGATGGTAAACATTGTATATTGTATTTAATTAATACGTGTACTTCAACAATATGTTTATGTTCAGGGTGAAAATTGCAAATGAAAGTAAACAAATACAGGAACGACTTTTGTCCTTAAATATATATCTAAATGACTTTAATATATAATTGATATAAAGGACTTTCATAATACAGCACATCATGGAACACGTTGGTCTTATCACTTCGTGCCGTTGTCTATTAAACATTTATCGGTATGTAATTGTGTCTGGAGAAATATTATAAAAGTAGCTAGATCGCTATATAAAATACTAAATCAGAATGAAAAGTGCCTTTATAAATATATATTATATAGTCTGCATAGCGGTTTGTAAGAACGAAACACCATTTCATAAGATGATTTGAAAATACACGATACATATTTATATGAATTTGATATGTTAATAATTTTAGTTTTATATCAATCGTCCATAAAAAAAACAATTGCACAATAAGCCAACATGGATGACGTTTTAAATTTCATTCAAACATTTATATTTAATGATCGCATTTACACATTAGAATTGTTGATCGTCTTGATTTGTGAAAGTAACCGAATGAGTATTTAATTGGTTGAATTGTATGACTTTTAAACGTGTGGATTTACTTTGGTGCTACACATTCAATAGAAAAGTGTTGATTTATCGAATCGATATCTCATCAAAAATTTAAGAAACTTCCATCTTTTGTTTTTTAATTAATAATCGGAGATATCACTGTTTTCTGTGGTTACAGCAATCTGATCAGTGTTGAAAGTAGTCATTTAGCCTAATCAAGGTTATCAATACTGTAACTTTATCAAAGGCTTTCGTTTATTATATAATTTCTGTGTCTTAGTTTCCTTGGAATTATCACACTTATCATTATTCGCATTCTTATCTCGCTTAGCGTGGGGTCATATTGATCAGCATAGTGACCATTGTTATATTTAACATAATGATTACAACTATCACAATAATAATCGCCATTATCTGTATCATCTTCAGTACTAGTATCGCCAATACCTCCTACATGATCATTATTTGTTAGATGTGTTTGGATGTAGAGTACTTTGGCTATTGGGAATATGAAACTAACTTTAAAATGATTTAGTACAGTGCTAAAATCTTAACACTTTATTCAGTGATGCACTGATAAATTCCATATGCATGCTTTTATTTGCTACCACGTTAACCGTAGCCCTGAATACATATTAAACCGTTTGCACATTATCTAAATATACCAGTAAGACATAGTATAGATGGTTAAAGGCTGTTAATACACATATTTTAGTTACCGAAAATTTATGGTTATAGAAAGTACAATAATTCTAAAGATATGAATGTGTTGTATGCAAATAAATTAAACGGAAACATACACGCACCAATCCGATGTTCATTAAATAAATGAAGTAAAGTCACATTTGCATATTGCCCTTTACAAAATACCTTTCCTTTATTTATAAACATATCCCATCTAAAAAGATCAATATACGATTGCAGTGCTTTCACATGGCAAACATCAGGCAGGTATGCCTGTTGTTTAGCAGGGGATCGTTGAAGATAATTATAATGGCTTACCACTTACAATATTTTATGTGTTGTTTGTACTATCAGTAAACTTCGTAAAAGTTTTCGTATTCTTCAAATCAACACCGGAAACATTTCAAATGATAGTATATCTGAGTTAAATATTTAAATCTTAATTAATAGCTGTAATACAAGGCAATTCAATACTTATTAAACAACTATAATTTCTTAGAATATTTTGGACCAGGCACGATCCTGTTATAAAATGATAATGCTGGCAATTGATAAAACACTACAAAAAACAAGTATTCGGTAACAGTTTGTACGGTAAATTAAACACGACCGTTTAACAAATGCATATGTCAACATCATAGTTTGTGTAGCAACATTTTATTTTCAGTTGTTACTAATTCAATAAACTTGTGCATGCTAGGTTAGTATATGTTATAAAATGGAATATATTGAGATCTTAATTTTGAAAACATTATGCGCTCTAAGAAAATGTAAAATTAATCTTCTGATATATTACACACATTACACTTTTTTTTTCGTATATGAACGGGAGAGGGTTTAGTTCATCTTCCACTGTCTACAGTAAATGTGAATAACATCATATTTTAGAAAAATATGTACGAACTATTTCAATAGCGCACATATCAAAATAACGCTGAAATTTAAAAGTGGAATAAAAGCGCATATATCTAAATAACGCTGCAATTTAAAAGTGGCAATATGCTTGAGTTGCACATATGTAAATAACGCTGCTATTTAAAAGTGGCAATATACATGCGTTGCACATATCTAAATAACGCTGCAATTTAAAAGTGGCAATATGCCTGACTTGCACATATCTAAATAACGCTTTAATTTAAACGTGGCAATATGCTTGAGTTGCACAATGCCTCATTCTACTTTTGAATAAAAGTAATATTTTATCTTTGTCTTACATTTGAGATAAATACCATATAATTTCAGACATCTTAAAAGCGCCTCGTAAAACCCTAAGTTATAAAGCAAGACCTTAAGTAATGAACATCAGATGATCTATTAGAAAGAATATTGCATTACCAACATAAGAAACTTTTAAGTAAACTTGTTTTCTGTCTATCAATTCAATTCAACATTTAATAAGGTTAATTTATCTGGCAGATTGACAATTAAGACGAGAAAGTTCATCGTATACAAAGTCATTTTGTACATCTTTTTATAACGAGGATTTGCTTACAATATTGCACATTAACACGCTCTGCGGACATACCATTAACAAATCTCCAAACTTTACTGCCATAGTTCACATTGGAATTAGAAGTCTATCAAAGAGATTTAGTTTGTGGCTCACAGAAATATCAGTAAATTCAAATTAATACTGATTCATTCTAAAAATGCTTTTAATGCCTGTCCTTAAAGCGTAGAGTGTGCTTTCGAAAAAAAACCTCCGGAAGTAAAAACGATTCCTTGATAATTAAATTCGCTTTCAGTCAGTATACTACTAGAATAAACCTGTTCAGAAGTTTATCACCCACCTTTTATAAAACTCATAATTTTAGTTGTATCAGTGTTTACAATATGTTTACAACGCTGACAATAATTTGAAGTAAATTTAAGCCGTTCTGCAACTTATTCTGCCGTGTTGTCCAAAATAATCATATCATTAGCAGTACGTACAAGAAACATTGTAAACGCAATAACATAAATACTACTATTCCTTAAGTATATCATTCTGATTTCAAGTCATTTAACTATATGTTAAATCAAAATGAAGATACACATTCACACTGTCCCACTTCAAGCATGCATCCGTACCTATCACTTAACTCGTTGCAGTGTTTGACTTTGGACTTTATTACAGTATACATCGACCGTATTATATCCAGTATAAGACCTCGAATACCTCATTTTATCAATGAATAGCATTACATTATCCCGGACCACAGAGTCAATTGCCTTAAGTAGTAAATTCTATAAAAGTGCAATGCATGATTTAAAATGTGAGCTATAAGTCCATGGAATACAAAAATATTATCTACTGTTCTCATGTGAGACCTAAACCCCGCATGTGCCTCTATATATACACAGTAAATGTATGCCCAAACAGGCAATCTATTATTAAAAAGTTTGGTAAATAGTGTTTCTATAGTGCTTAGCAATGTTATACCTCGATAATTATTGACTTTGTTAAAACTGCCCTTTTTGTGTAAAGAAATCACGAGGCCATCTTACCATTGCACTGGAAAATATCCTTACGTAAATATTTTATTAAAAAGAACACGAAAATACGGTGTGAGTATACATGAGTATACTGTGTCCGTGTATAAAAACTATATTTAAATATAAATAAGTGCCTGCACTCTTGTTTGGGCTTATTTTGGTTATAGCTTTGTTAATTTCCTGAATCGATATAGGTATATTTAATTATTCAAACACAATGTTTACCATGCTGTTTATACCTTTGCACTTAGTGTACAACGTCTTCGCCAGGAGTAAAAATCAAGCTATCCGGGGTATAAATAATTTTGAAGTAATTTGCAAATTATTTTGTGGTTATGTTTCATGTTCGTAAGCCATGTCTGTTGGTTTGTTTGTTGGTTTGTTTGCGTCAAACTTTAGCATTGGTCATAACTTTTGCAATATTGTAAATAGCAACTTGATATTTGGCATGCATGTGTATCTCATAGAGCTGCACATTTATAGTGGTAAAAGATCAACTTCAAGGCCAACTTTCAATGTCAAATTTCAACTATATTGGGGAGACATAGTCTTTCACAAACATCTTTCACATCTTGTTAAATATTGCATATACCACTTGTTTTTGTTTTGATTATTATCATAGTGTGTTTAGCTTGCTTAATGCAATTTGTATATTCAGTTCTAATGTTAGTTAACAAACTACCGATATTCATCTGTCTTACTCTTCCTAAATGCATTTAAATGTTTTTAAAAAGTCGATCTTTATTCTGAATATCTGAATACTTAGAAGACAGCCATACATTGGGCATGAGACAACACAAATTATGTTTTGTGTTTTCAGTTTTCGCTTGAATAAAGGAGAAACAACTCGTAAAAATATCACTAACAGTTTGAAATACACACATTCTATATTATTTGCACAACTGCAACTACATGCACTTTTAGCATTTTGCCATGCATTCATTTGATCAATGGCATAAGCAGATTACGAAAATTCTATGTAATTACGCTTATTTTCACCATTCCAAACATATATATGTGTATTATCTAAATAACTTCGAAACATGAATTTATATTATAAGACTTTTAAAAAGACCATATAAAATCACCCAAACAATGATCAGATAAAAGCGTTGGATCATGCACACAAATTGACATATATTGTCAAATAAATACGGTATAGTTAACACATTATCAACAACGTTAGATCTAGAGATACCAACATATGTATATTTTCCAGGCACATCTTTATAAATTCGACCATACATTATACCCAGACCGGTTTTGTTTACACAAATCAATATAAAGAAGGGAAACTCCGGCTGATGGAGCAGAATAGAATTCTTATTAAGAATAATTATTATTTATCCGACCTTCATCTTGCAAGTAGCGCGGGTTATATACGTCAAGGATATAGTCGCCCTGCAAAAAATCTAAATTACTATTTAAATAAAATCTGCCAAATCTGAAGAATGGGAGTTCAAGTCACCACACACAACTAAATTGAGCTCTTTCTCGTTTAATGATTCAAAATCAATAACAAATTAGCATAATCTCTCAAATGTATGGCTTTTTTGAATAGCTTGGCGAGAGCCCTTCTGAGACAATATAACAAACACAAATAACAAATCACTACATCAATTAATTTGTGATGCCCCAATTTCGCAAATATAAAATCATAATGTGTTTTTTTATATGCATCTTTTCTAACAAATGCATTCCTGCTATAAACAATTACTCCACCTGAGGACCGCTTACTAGTGTTCAAGTTTAATATCGATTTAATTCAAAATTGTCAAACCCATGTAACTGTAAATCGGTAAGATAATGGGCCATGTTTCAGTTAACAGTACAATATCGTGACAATAAAATATATCTATAAGATCATTCGCATCAAGTGTATTCACTCTACGGCTAGAAATAGCCTTAATATTGTATGTTCAACTACATGTATAACTTTATATGAAGTTATAATTTAATTAGTGTCTATTTTGTTCAGACTTTACTATTAAGAACTAGTTACACTAGAGTATAAAACATGAATTAAAACTCATTTAAATATGTATACCAGCGGTTAAGAATACCAATTTCAATAATGATGTATCGATAAGATATATTTTCGTTTTTACGTACACATGTGTGACCACACATCTATGAAAAGTCTAATACGTGTAATACTTTTGCAGATATTGAGTTCGTTTCTGCATTATATCTCATATATTTGTAACGTATTATCTAAATGTGATGAAACTAAACAGCCATACTTTCTATTAGGAATTGAATTACGATCTATTTACATTTATTCGATTTTTCGTCGCTATGACTGTGAAACTTCGAATACTAATTTGCAAGAAATCGGTTCATGCGGGATGTTTTGGAATTTTTGTTTTTCTTAAACATTTCCGCCGTTCTGAATGAAAAATCATTGTATCGCGCAGTGACACGTTGTGTCTAAATCTTCTTTATTTCGCAGCGCTTTCGGTTATCTCCGGATAATATCTTGGATATCTTATACATATCTACATCGACATACTATTGATTTAGCTTCGATTTGCGTAACGCGTTAATGTGAATAGTAAGTGTTATTGAAACTGTTTTAATCGTAATGAAAGTAAATAGTATACATGCGAATCCACTCCAATGATTTTCAAAGAGTTTAATGCTTGTATTATAATCTCAAGACGACCTCAGTTTTCAGTAATGTAAATAGGAGATTCAATGCTTTCCCTTTGAATATCTGACTATATATTGGTTGAATAAGACGACCAAACTTATTGTTCTGTTTGGAAACGTTCTGAAGGACCTTACATTTGATTTTATATTGTATCATGGTCTTTATCATTGTATTTAGCGGCAAAAGGATAACATTAAGAGTGCAATGATGTTGACAATTTTACCATTTTGAGGTACGAGTTACATTGCATGACTTCGATACAGCCCATTATTACATTCAATGCCATTATAACTCATGCCAACTAACAATGGTGTGTGTTACGCCTAAGCCCCATTTCACACAAGCAATAACTCTTACAAAAAGCAACACATATTTAACAATAAAGTGTATAATATGGGCCCTTGCTTCTCAGCGGCAAAAAGGAGCTTGACAATTGATGAAAAAATAAAAAATTAATTAATCAAAAATTTATTAATTAATAAACCAATATATCAATAAATCAATCAATTCATCAATAAATCAATTAATCAATTTAGCAATCAATAAATCAATAAATCAATAAATCAATAAATCAATAAATCAATAAATCAATAAATCAATAAATAAATAAATAAATAAATCAATATATCTTTATATCCTTATATCTATAAATCAATCAAATATATTCGAATGCATAGTTTATTATTTTAACAACCGCAATTTTATACATATTAATTAAGTAAGGTTGTATACATGTTCAATTATTATTCATATTCAGAAAAGAAGCATTTCTCATTTTGCTACAATCAGAAATATGCCATATTCGAGTTCATTGTTTATTAACTGCAAGAAGGAACTGGATAAACAAATGATTATAAGTATTTATAATGTTTATTCTTAAGCACACTTACATGTAAAATAATTCAAAAGGGATTGTAGTTTCGTCTATGAAAAAATTATTTTTGTTGAAAATTCCAGTTTCTTATAATTTCGTAAAAAAATCATTTTGATTTAAAAGTTAATGGAATCTGAAGTTTTTATAGTGCAATGTATTACATGTAAAATAAATGTTTTTTTATGTTTGGTATATGTTATGCTATATATTAAGTTAACGAATGCCAGTTAGTTATATGGTAAAAGGAACTTGTTGTGTTAGACACGAAAGGACAATTCTTTATACGTTTATTTATATATAAAATTTGGCAAAAACGTGTTGAGCTATTTATTTTTAAACATAATAACTAAATGCATAATTATTGCTACTTCTAGGTCGAAGCGAGTAGTAAATAAGAAGTCATTCATGTAAGCAGACAATGCAAGGTGCTTATTTAAATTAAATAAGTAATAACGAACAATAGTATGTATAGCTTAATTTAGTTAAAGTGTGATAGAAAAATATGTTGATATACAAATAAGTTAGCATCAATATATATATGTTTGATAATGTCTTTATATGTTAAACAATGCCTTTTATTTAAAAACGCAAGTTCTTCATTCGGTTTGAAGAAAGAATACTTTACAAATTTGTTATTATTTTTGGCCGAAATACAGAGACTGGAATTTAAATAAATATCAGTGAGTAGTTGTATTTAATAAATGACATATATGATATAATTTCAACTTGTTTGATGATTATCATATTTATGTGGTACAGTTTGGTACATTGTAAGTTGTGATTGAAGTTCTGATAAAAATGCTAGCAAAAATGTATTAGTATTCGCCAGAATCTTGCAAACGAATGGTCATTCAATTGCAATAAACAATAATTAACATACAGGTATTCCATAGTTTTGCTTAAAATCAAGGAACAAATATGCGTTTATACAATGGTGTTTATAACAAGGACTACACGTTTTTATATATTTTTCCGTCCGTATGTCCTTCCATCGGGACAGAAGAGAAATTTATATGGGAAATCCGAATTATTTCACAAGTTTTATCCAACAACGAAATTGAATCCATATACGTCGGCGTATTTGAAGGAGTGCCGAACATAGAAGAACTGTAAAACGTTCTCAGACTTGAACTTTAGTACAGATGAACAAGTGTATGTTTAGTTGTATTGATTGTCTGTTATGTTCAGACAGTACTACTAAGAGCTGGTTGCAATATTGCATAGAACATTATGTATTTAAGCCTATTTCAATATGTATGCCAATGGTTCAGAAAACATATTTTCATAAAGATGATTGACCTTCTGGTAAGACACTTTTTGTTTTGCAACGATGATTGCTTCCGCGCTGGATCGCATGAACGTATGATCAAAATTTAACGAATCTGACCGGTACGAATTTAAATTCTAAACTGCGATCTTGCTACATCCATTCGATATTTCGTGGCTACAACAGCGAGACTTCGTGTACTTATCGCCAAGGATCCATTTATACGGGCTGTTATGGAATATGTGTTGATCATAAGCAGGTCAGCACTCATTTCATTCCCATTTTCTTTCGGTTAAGACATGATTGCTCGGTTATTTCTGCCAGTTCTGAATGTACCTTTTCTGAACGAACTTGGAAACTTGTGTGTTAAAAGTGTGCAGTATTACTAAAATCACCGGCTTAAATTTCAAATATTAAACAAATATCATAAATCTACTTATTCTTGATAAATTGAGATTTCAGAATGCGGTCATTTGAATAGTAAATGTTATTGATAATGTTTTAATTGTAATTGCAATACATATACCTATTTAAATGAATGGCTGGATGGCTGGATTGACAGACAGACAAACACAGACAGACAAACACAGACAGACAAACACATACACAGACCGACAAACAGAAAACATACATACAGACACACACACACAGACATACATACAAACACAGACACATAGACACACAGACACACATACATACAGACATACAGACACACAGACAGACATACAGGCGGACGGACGGAAGATCGGACGGATAGAAGGACGGACGGACGAATTGACGCCAGGCAGGCACGCAGACAGACAGACATACAGACAAACAAAGAGACACACAGACGGACGAACGGAAGGACGGGTTTACGCCAGGCAGGCACGCTTACAGACATCCTAACAAATAATACATACAAAGTCATTGTTCATTTTATTCTGCTGCAAAAAAGAACACATGATTATAATCATTTTGGAACATTGTTTAGCACACTTACATGTTAAATGATTTACAAGGGTTGCAGTTTTGTCTATGTAAATAGTTTTGATAGTTATACAGGTCATTTTATATTTATTAAATAAGTATTTAAATCAAATAATTTTGAAAGTTACCTGCAAATTTCATTTCTTTGTATGGATTGAATATTGAATAAGGGATTGTTTTCTTGCTCCTTATTCAATCACGAAAAATACATTGATTTCCAGATTATTAATAAATGAAATTATATGCAATCGTATACTTGTTTTTAACATCATATCTTCATGCCTTATGATTTTTATAGTTAAGTTGAAGAGTGTGGTTCATTAGAAGTCATAACTTATGTGAGGAAATGCAAGTTGCGTAAATGGTTTTAAATAAGCAGTAAGGAACAAAAGTATGAATAGGTACAATTTAATGGAAATGTGACATAAACATATGTTGATGTAAACACTCAAGTAACACTACTTTTATAGTTTTTTGGTACAGTTTTTGCATGTTAAACAATCCCTTTAAATTGAAAACGCCAGTTCTTTACCGGGTTTGAATATCAAATAATTAACCAATTCTTCGTGGTACAGTCTTGTACAATATTAGGTTTTGAAGTTTTCATGAAAAAAACGCTGGTTAAAATGTTCTAGATATACCAGTATCTTGAAAACGAAATGTATTTAAATTGCATTGGACAATACTAAATAATAAACAAATATTTCACAATTTTGCTTTGAATGAAGGAAAAAATAGACGTTTATACGATGTTTTTAGTACAATGAGAAAAATTATTGATACTTCTTTTCATTACATCTGTCCTTCCTTTTGTCTGTCGGTTTTGTGTGTGGCACATAAATCTATTTCACATTTTTTAAACTTAAAATAAAATGAACCTAAAGTTAAATTACATTACTTACCGTGTTAAAGTTTAGTATTTTGGTTAATGTTCAAGAGATAAAATAATAATGTGGAGGCATCCGTATATTTCACACATATGTTTAGTTAATATCTTAATATGTACATACAATCGTATCATTTCGTTTTATTTTGTAAATTACCGTCTGAACGAGCATTTGCATAAATGGGTTTTGAACTACAAAATTATGCGCAAAGGGTTAAATAAAAGGCCTATGTGGTAAAGAGATAAAGCGTTGATTTTAATCATCAGAGGTTGCTGGTTCGAATCCCGATATCGAAACAAATTTGTCTCAAATTCACGGTGCCTTTACCACTTGACTTTTTAAGATCTGTGGTTGGATAATAAAGCGCAACCCCGTTAACTTGTTTAATGATGTCTTTTTAAATAGTTCACCATTGATAATGTGATAAATTGGAGAGTCCGCTTATTCGTGAAAGTTTTCTATAGGTATCATGATATTTTTTAAACAAATAAGTATTTTTTCAGTAAAGTACAACCGCGCGTTTGTTATATGAAGTCCCAAAATTGATCCGACATTTTTCTATGTTAATACAAACAGTTGAGGAAAGTCCCTTTAGTTGCGCTGGTTTACGTCATGAAACACTTATTGAAAATTAAAAAATTTAGGTGACTTATTTCATCCTAGTATGTGTGGGCAAACATATTGTTTCTTCAACTAGGAATTGGTTGTTAACTTAGGTGTTAAAGAAATAATTTGTAGCACTAGCTTACTGAGTGTAAGTCGAGATCAAAATGGTATTATTGCATTCACAGAGCTTAATAAGTAATTAAGTAAACGAAAACGGAACAATTCGAAAATTTACAGGTTGGCAAATGGGATACCAAGCGCGACATCCTTTGCGTGTTACCAATGTATATTTATCGTTTTATTATTAATTTTGAAAATTATCAAATATAAACATTCGATTATTAGTTTAGATGATATCAAACTTAGTGGCAAAAATGAAACACAAATATCATTTAGGTTAATCATGGTTTATATTTAATATTATCATTGTGGTAAAACTTTTACTTCAAAGTGTTACTGACTTTAAAACCAATGACTGGTAATTTCTAAAACACCAATAAATGATTTCTTCTTACAATAGCGCGTGTCTGTGTTTCTGAAAAGTTAGTATTTACAGTAAAGACGAATAATGAAGCATACACTTTGGAATAGGTAGACTATATATTGTCCGCGTAGCAGCAGGATGGCAACTGGTTCGATCACCATTGTGGGAACTTTCTTTAGATCTTTAGATCCCATAATAAAATAAGTACCGGTTCTACCAAAAATGGACTCGAAAGCGTTTCAATAAGCCTGCGGCTTTCTATGCAATCGAGCGAAAATAAATATGTTTAAACTAAATTTGGAATACACAATCTTAAAGATACTCCCAAACTTATGTATAGTTAAAGTCAGTTGTCCGACTGAATAAAAAATATTTATAATAGCATATTCTCATTAATAAACTATGTTACGGCATTAAATGCACGTGACTCTTTTAAGTAGGTGATTTGAAATTTCTGAAAACTTGGGATGGTGTTTGAATAAATTAATAAAGCAATACGTCAATATATCCATAAATCAATCAATATGTTGGAATGGAAATTTTATTATATTAACATCATGCATTGTTTTACTTCTGAAGTAACGTTTTATACACGTTCAATTATTATTTAAGTTAAGAACAAAAGCAATCCTCATTTTGCTACAATAAGACATACGGCATATTCACAAATATTTTTCATTAATGTTGCAAGAAGGAATTGGATACACAAATTATTAGAAGTATTTGAAATGTTTATTAATTAGCACACTAACATGTACACAGATTTACAAGAGGTTACATTTACGTCTATGAACATAGGCTTTTAGCAGAAAATTCCAGTTTATAATCATTAAAATAATAACTTATTACACTTATTTTGATAGCGAATGGTATCTTTCGTTATGTATCTTTAGTAAACTGGCCACAATCGCCTAAATGTCTCTTTTACTGTGATACAGTTCATTTAACTTTAAAGGGATCTTTTCATGTTTAGGTAAATTGACAAAATTGAAAAAAGTTGTACCGCATTTGCAAATTTTCGTTTTAGTTATGTTATTAATGAGGAAACAGTATTACTGAACATTTACCATGGTCTAATATAACCATTATATGAATCTTTTAACGATTTAAACATTATAAAGCGTTGCAACGCAAAACGATTGAATAATTTGGAGAGTTCTGTTGTTGTCGTTTAATTTTGTGAAACTACGAAGATTGCTTATATTAGATATAAAATACGTCAACCATTTATACTTGGCAGAATAGTCGAGCAGGCTAATGCGTTTTTACTCCAGGACTAAGGGGGTCACTGGTTCGAGCCCTTCTGCGGGCTACTTTTTATGTATGTTTTTTTTAATGCTTACACAGGTTGTGATTCAACTTCATTTTCGGTAAAAAGTCGGTCAATCGGAAATAAATAAAACCTGTTTTACATAAATTCATGTGCCAATTAGTTTCTTCTTCCAAACAAGTCTCACGAGGAAATATCAAGTTTTTATATTGGCTTTGTTTGGTGGCAAGTCCGATTATTCATTAAAGTTAATGCACCATAATATGTTCACAAAGAAAGTGGCTACTGCCGAAACATATGTCACTCATTGTTTTACTTCTGAAGTAACGTTTTACACACGTTCATTTATTATTTAAGTTAAGAACTAAAGCAATTCTCATTTTACTACAATAAGAAACACGGCATATTCACAATTATGTTTCATTAATGTTGCAAGACGTAACTGGATACACAAATTATTGGAAGTAATTGAAATGTTTATTATTACGCACACTAACATGTAAACTGATTAACAAGAGGTTACAGTTTCGTCTATGAACATATGCTCTTATCAGAAAATTCCAGTTTCTTATCAATAAAGAAATAACTTATTACACTTATTTTGATAGCGAATGGTATCTACAGTTATGTATCACAGTGTAGTACATGTGAACGAAATGGATTATGGTTGGTATATGAAAAGTTATTGTTTAAGTTAACGATTATCAGTTCGTTATATGGTTCGAATAATGCATAATGCAAATGTTGTGTTCCTTATTATCTCAAGAAAACGAAATTCCTTTATAGGGATAATACACGTTTTCGAGGGCATGTTCATCTGCGGGCGCTCGAAAAATCCGTTCCTGCCCGAGTGCGCAGCAGATGATCATGTCGGAGAAAATGTGTATTTTCGCTATTATTGCATAAACAAATCACTTATACCAAAATAAATTTAAATAACATTGAAAACAATATGTTTTGATCATACGACATCGACAAAATAATTCGATTATTTCAATACAGTTCAAAGTTGTGTTTACATACGCCTCACTCGGTCATCATCCGAAATGACGAGGCTTTACCTTCGGATGGGCAGTTTTCGATTCAAAATGTGTTTAAACAGTGGATTAATGCAAAGTTGAAATGCAGCCGCGCAATGTAAGAAATGAGGAATTATTTTGGAATTAACAGCAGGAACGTTGAAAGTACATACACACTTACATTTACAGCATAGTCTTTTGAACATGTTGAGTAAATAACCTTAACTTCATTGACGTTGCCAATAAAATAAAGCTGTTGCCAAGAGAGTGCAGATGGTATAACTTGAAAAGTGGATTGAAATAGTCATTATCCCTGCATGCATGAGGAAACTAGTGCTTATTCAGTTCCCCATTTATGCTTGGAAAGTCGTCGAAGGCTTGAGAAGGGACGTAACTGCGCGTGGACCAGATTATGGATATGAAACACACATAACAGGGCTTGAACGGCACGTGCATCGCATTGTTAATACACGATTTCACCCGTTCAAGCCCTCCTTTTGCCAAGTTTCTGCACCCCTGCATTATAGTTAGAGTTTATGCAATAATATAAGTGTATTAGTATATAAAATAAAGTAAAACCGTGCTTTGCATACTTTGCATACGTATTACTAGATGCATAATCATTGTTGAAGTAGTGTGTAGCAGTGCTGCACACAAGAAGTCATTTCTTTAGGGAGAAAATGCATTTGCTTATTTGGTTTGAATAAGTCATAATAAACAATAGTATGAATAGTTACACTTTAATTGAAATATGACAAAACTATTTTGATAAAAAATGCAGTAAACATTAAAACATATTGTTTGGTACTGCTTGTACATGTTAAACAATTCGTTAAATTTCAAAAGTCACTTCTTTATTCGGTTTGAATAAGGAATAATTCGTTATTAATTTTTCAGCCGCCATAGAGAAACTGCTGCTTAAATAAATATAAATGAGTAGTTATATGAATTAATTTATATAGTTGATATGATTTTATCATGTTTCATGACAATAATAGTAAAGAATTACAGTTTAGTGCCATGAAATCTTTATTTTTAGTTATTATAAAAATGTTTGTTTTACGATTCACAAATTTTGATCATCAAATCGCATTGTACAAAAACTTACATACAGGTATTCCATAATTTTGCTTAAAATATAGTAACACATAGGTGAGTATACCATAATGTGTATTACAATGAGTACAATTATCGATAATTATTTCGGTCCGTCTGCCCTTCAAACATATGTTTAGTAAATTTCCAAAGTTGTAAATATATTTGTTTCATTTCGCCTTATTTTGTAAATGATCGTAGTCCGAACAAGTTCAATTAATCGGTTTAGAACTGTACACAAGTTATCAACAAGTTCAATGAAAGGCCTCTGTTGTGTAGAAATAGTTTTTCTCCTTAGACGTTTTAGGGTTCGATTCCCGAAATCAAATTTTCTTTTTAAGTTTCTAGTAAAATGACTTTGGAATATTCCAAAATTAAATTGTCGTTTATAAATACATTTCATGATTGTTTTACATACAAAAACGTTTTAGTTGAGTTATTTCATCCTGATATGCGTAGGTCAACATAAAGTTTCTTAAACTTTGAGTTGTTTATAAAATAGCCATTACCTATCATTATTCAAACAATTGTTTGTATGACTCATTCGATGTGAAAACTAGGTACTTTTGAATAGCATAGCTTAAGAGAGCCCGATGAGTTTTCTTTACAATTGATGGGCTGCATATATTTCACAAGTGTGAGCAGTTTTGGGGCATTTTAATGTGAATTAAGATATTTTTAAAAGTTTATGCAACAAAAGTTTGTCAAAATGAAATGTGCTTTTATTTTCAACCACGGATAAATTATATTAAATGTACACGTTCAAACATGGTTCCTTGCCGCATTGCAAGGATTAAAACCTTAAAAGTATCTGGTCTGTAGTTATGTATTAAGAACGTGCACTTGGATGTGCTTCAGTGTAAATCATATAAATACAGTCATATGTTATGTGCTTCAGTGTAAATCATATAAATACAGTCATATCGGATGTTCTTCAGTGTAAATCATATAAACACATTTGGATGGGCTTCAGTGTAAATCATATAAATACACTTGGATGTGCTTCAGTGTAAATCATATAAATACAGTCATATTTGCAAAATAATTGACCAACAATCATGACGAGAGAAGCTATGGTATATAACTATTGTATTTATTAATTCTTTAGTATCCAATTCAGTTTTTTTTAACCCAAGTACTAATTGTTTATAGTGTGTGTTTATTTATCAACGCTTGTACTGATTATTAGCATATTATAACTAAACAACTTGTGTGATACCTTATCATTTTGTTATTTGCGACAGAAAATAAAGAACATATTTGCTAGAGCAAACATGTGTTCAATTATATTACAGGAAAATTGTTATTTATAGAATGGAAACAATATTTAGTAGACAAATCAATATACTGGGATAAAATAAAATCAGTATATTGATATTTGCCTACCTGTTTGTATTTCGAAATACAAATTACAAATTCCACCCATAATATTCTACCAACTTTTCCTGATAGTGTCATTAAACCAAATATGTTTACCTTAGGTTGCAAAAAACAATAAGTTCATTTTGCAATTTTATGCCTTAATAAACTGAAACAGAAACAGTAATGCGATATACACGAATACATCTAGTATATATTTCCTATTGTATTACTATATTATCATAATTAGAATGTAACGTTTTTTTTTAAATTAAGTGACAAAAGCAAAAAATAAATCCAATAGTTAATAAATAAATGAAGTATACTACCATTAACCAAGTTTGTTTTATAACATGTCTTTAAATTCATACACAAATCTCAGCTTTACAGATATTTATTAGATTGCAGTGCTTTTCACATATGCAGAAAACAGGCCTATCTTTAATTTAGTTGGGGCTCGCTTGATGTTCTGTTAATTTACCAGGGAAACCTTGAAATGTGTTCACTTGTTTGGATTTTATGCTTAATCACAGGGCGCTATGTGTTGTCACTTTTATAATGATTAAAAATTGTCCATTTATTGTTTGGTAAAAAGAGGACACACAATAACTATTTATTATACCGATACTAGACCAACAATTATTTCATGAGTTAAACAATCAGTGAATTATTGACAAGTGATTGTTAAGTTCCAACAACGAAGCTAAACACAGTCACAAACAATTGTTTTCTTACACATTCAATCAGTCATTTTTTTAAAGTCTTCATTTATTAGTAAATCTGTAGGTGTCAGTTTAACAGTTTTATATATAAAAATATATTGTCTTGCCAGTCATCTCTACGGGAATCCGCTCGTCTGCGACTGCCATCTGCGATGGCTCATTGTGACAGCTCAGGCCGGCGAGTCCAATGTCACAGTAACGAACGCTAAGTGTAGTGAGCCCGCGCACCTGGAGGGGCGTGGAATAAGGAACGTCACCCTAGCGGATATCAATTGCAGCATGTTCGGTATGTTCATAGTTTTAAATTTAAAGTCACACGCTCATCCGAGCAGTTTGTGTACATGTTAATTGTTTTATCACAATTCGTCCGTCATGCGTCGCCTTCGTATATTGTGCGTAGTCCTTTAAATCACTCCAAGAGGCCACATCATTTCCAATCTTTATGAAACTTATTCAGACAATTTTTCCAAATGTTATCTTTGCTGATCTTATGCATGGTTCCAGTCCGTTGAAAAACATGGCAACCAGAGTGCTGGTTAGTTTTTAATAAATTACATTAAAAAACATGTTACACTGTAGGGTAAACTGTTTAGTTCAATCTTCATTACACTTTGTAGGAACATTTAATATAAGGTTATCTTCGCTGAGTTTGAAAATGGTTGTGGTCTGTTGACAAACATGGCCACCGGATGGCAGTGCAGTCTTCCTTTTATGACTTTAGTAAATATTAACCTTGAAAAACACACTGTTTTCAATCTCAATGAAACATGGAAGGTGCATTTATTCTAAAGATATTGGCCGTGTTTTAAAAAGTGATTATGGTCCGTTGACACACATGGCCGCCATGGCGTATATTGTAGCTAGAGCTATACCTTGTTAACATTGTATAATTAACATTTTAGTCCAATTTTATTTAACCGGGCCGAAACATTTTTTTTGTAAACGATATCTCAACCTATTTAGGAAAAGGCTCCGGTCCGTTGAAAAACATGGCCCCCAGGGAGCGAGAGAGTATCTCTTTAATGGCTATAGTGAAACCTTGTTTACACTAAAGACGTTCATAGGTTGGTCCACTATTCATTACACTTGATAAGAACATGTGGTATCTGTGCAGGGTTTAAACATTGTTATGCCGCTTTGAAAAACATGGCCACACGGGATCGCGTCAGTTTTTATATAGCTTTATTAAAACATTATTAAAACTCTTGAAGTTAAAATTACAGTCCAATTTTCACGAAACATTTGTTAGATCAGTTGTTCTAATGAATTTCTTGGCCGAATATCTTAAATGGTTCCGGTTCCTTGCAAAATATTTCCGCCATAGGGCGGGGTAGTATGCTTTATATGGCTAAAGTAAAAACATGTTTACGATCGTTTGGCTACATTTATTGGTAAGAACATTTGTCAGAATAAAACCTCAGTTACACATTTCCTAGTTAGGCTGATATAAGTGGAACAACATTATGAAATACGGTAATGCGAATGGTGCGATGTTATTTTGACGGAGTCAAACACTCTCGCATGTAGGTTATTTTAAACGATGTCGCGACTATGCGTTAAATAAAATCGATAGGGATTTAATCGACTTTGATCTTCAAACAAACCCATTTTTTTGTAATTTCTCAGATTATCATTTTTCAGGAAATTTCAAATAGACGAGTATCATTTGTATTAAAAATATCATACGAATTATTGAGTTGCGCAAACATTTAAAAACCTCTACATCTTAATAACAGCCACAACTATATGTAATATTTTTTATAAAAGTATCTTATGGTTTGTCTCAGTAAGACAATCCCTTTTTCTGGCATTCTTGTAAGCTTGCCTTAAGCGCGACTTGCCTTAAATAAAGGACCAACTAATTGTTTTTAATGAAAATTCAATACTGCTCCAGCAGCTGGAGTTTCATTTCTTTATATTGGCATGACATGTGTTTAAGCTCACCTGAGCACATATTGCTCATGGGGTGCTTTATGATTACGTGTTATTCGTCTTCCGTCAGTCGCAAGACGTTTTGATAATCAAATGTCGTCCATAACATACACGTTCTTCACAACAAAACAAACCTTAATTGATCCATACACTTATTTGGGTAACACACGATTTTTCAAAAAGCTCGTGTGTCAAGACCGTCCAGAAATCGTTTAAAATCGGTTAGAAAGCGAACATTTCTCATGTGCTCGTGTGGGAATTTGAAATACAATACTTATTTATTAAGATCTTTGAGTAATCTTGTATTCGATGAGTTAATGACATTAAAGTTTTAGACGTCAAAGGCTGCTCAATAAAACTGTGATGTTAAAAGCCTTGCTGTTGACATATTGAATTCCGTGTTTACAGTGGTAGTTGTGTGGTGGGTGGGGAACATATAATCTGAATTCATGGTAAATTCAGGAATTGCAAGAGACACTGGATTTGTTTGTGAGATTAGTGTTGCTGTACATGTTGTGTTTTTTTTATATGGCATGTTCAGACATCGACTGTGCTTTTGAGGACGTCGACAATATGGCTGAACATCGTTGAAGTTGTTTTTCAGTTACTGGAGAATAGTTCAAGATGGACTGAACATTCTTATGACCTGTAATAGCCATACTTTATGTGGGAGAAACTTCATGACCTCGCAGCTTCTGGACAAGATGTTTTCGCGCAGACTGCTTTTTGTAACGTTTGCTCTCAGGAAAATTTGCTGTCACCGACATGTTTTTGAGCATCTTTCCTAGATTGACCTCTCCAAGACGCTGTCTAAAAACACATTGACTAGAACAACCATCTGCGGTACGCGGCGCTAAGTAAAATGGATCATCGTCTTTTGAGAATCCATCTGGTCGCCTTGCCGAATAAGTCTTGTACATGGCAATTGGGTCACGAGGAGAATTTACCCCAAACATCTTCGGGTTGATCTTCCTTTAGTCGACCATATTCTCACCAGTGCGAGTTTTTGTCTGCCTCTCATGAAACTCTATGCATTCATCACCCTCTGCATTGGTTCTCAGCCTCACATCTCCCCATCTAAATATAAGGTATGCTATGTGTTTTGTTCTATGATAAAAATCTTTTGTTCTATTATTGCTTTTTTTAAATTGAAATATAAAAAAATACACAAAAATACACACAAAAATGAAGAAACAACATGTTTTTTCCAGTTTTGTGAAGCGGCCTTTGCCACCCAATTCTGTGAAATAATGAGTCGCGAAATGTTCAAAAATAAAAAAAAAAGTCGCGAAATTGTTAAAATTGTGAAAATGTGAGTCGAGAACTTTCTATAATGGTGAAAATTTGAGTATCGAACTTTTTGAAATTGTGAAAATTTGAGAAGCGATTGTAATAAATTTGTAAAAACGGCCATTCTCACAGAAGAAAAAAAACTCCGAACAGTGCAACTTAAATAGTTATGGCTTCCATAAATTAAAATGTTGTTTTTTATTAATTTGAATGGCGCGCCTTTAAACAGGTCTGTCAGTACAATATCAACTGTTCGCTAGAGTTCTTTCAGCTACCATTTTAATACTATATTGATAATATGTGTAAATTAATTTAGATGACGTTGTCTACAAATTTGAATTTGCAAACTGTTAAAACTCAACAATTTAAAAGTTTGTCAATTTTACTGACAATGGACTCTGACAATGGACAGCGAAACCCTTGTAAATCATTTGTCACACTACCAGTATCATAAATTAATAATTTTATTTGGATTTTGTATCGAAAATTTTATTTATTAAAAAAATAGTAGGTTTAATAATAAAACAACATGCATTTGAGCTATCACTAATGATTGAAACAATTCATTTTGATAAAATAGAGTTACCCACCTCAAATTGTGTTATTCAGTTGTCCCTCTTAAGCCAAAGTGGAGACTGTTATTAAGCCACATTGTGTTTAGCAGGGAACATGGAGTGTGTGGACCAAGCCAAGCAGTTTCCCATATCTGGTATATGTCCTCACCGTGAGAGGTTCAGCTTCTCCCGGTTGCCTTAGGCGTGTATACAGCAATGTTCAACTGTTCAATAATGTGAAGGTATGCATTTTAGAGGTGGTGTTCTGCCTTACATTACAAACATCCAGTGGACAACTAAAATGGCTTTAATTGTTTGTATTAACATTTCATTAAATAATCCATGTGTGTTATTTACATGTTAAAAACAAGTAGAAGTACAGAATATATGCTAGTAATTGCCCCCTACTGGTTTCACCGTAGGGGCCTAATTGTTTACGCTCTGTGTGTCCGTCAGTCCGTCAGTCTGTGAGTCTGTCACACTTTTCTGGATCCTGCGATAACTTCCAAAGTTCTTCATATTTTTCATGAAACTTAAAACATTGATAGATGGCAATATTGCTATAATGCACGTCATTTCATTTTGTGCTTACGTCAAAAATTCTGGTTGCTATGGCAACAAATATATAAAAGAAATCTTACAATGGTGGAGCCGGTAGGGGACATATATTGCTTGGCAATAGTCTTGTTAGAAATGCTATTTATAATTCCCATAGTTTATGCATTTTTTTGGATAGGCTTTGCATTTTTTGGATAAACTTACTTTTATTTTTTATATAATTATGTATTAAGAACAGAAGTAAACCTCGTTGTTTAGACTTTTCTTTTTTGCATTGAAGGTTTAACGAATCAGCGCGAAGTCTGTTCCGGAACCGGACATAAAGCTGTTGAAAACGATGACGACGGAAATACCGATCCAATAAGCTTAAAAAGCCTCTCAATGAACTCGGTTCATAGTCCGACCCATCCGTTTAGTTAGAGAGAGGATGAATCTTGTCACATAGTGATCTAACTGATCAACGGGAACTTCATGTATTTGATTTGTTTTGCCTTTTTGTGCAAGATATCTGCGAAATTTGTTGATATCAGCAAATGCTTTTTTGCTGTTTTTATTTTCTTGGTCAGTGATACATTTATTGACATGTTCAATGTAAACATCCTTAAACTCATTGCTTTTGGAAGTTTCTTGCCTGATTGAATCCTCATTTATGGGAATGTTCTAATAAGCTAGTTTGTCAGTAGCAGGTTTTACCAGTTCATGGTCAAAATCAAACAACACTCTGGCATCAAACCCAAACTTTGCCTAAAAGTCTTCATATGAAATTTCAACAACATTTTGTGTATTTGCAGTTTGCTCATTGAGTTCAGTTTCAAAGTCACTATCCTCTAGTATTAAATTCAAATTTGGATATTCAATATGATCAGACCTATTTGTTGAATTTTGTTCTGTTGCAGCAGCAATTTTAGAGCAGAATATTTACATCATAAATAAATAAATTAAATTAAATATATAACAATAAGGCTAACGTTGTGTTTCATTATTTATTTGTTTATTTTATAGAATGTAATATTATTATGAATTGATTATAATTATAAATTCATTTGTATGTCTATGAGGTCGCTGAAAATATGAGTTTCACATGAACTTTATGAATGAAGTAAACAAGTAGTTCCGTCTAGAAATAGCAATTGGAAAATATCCTGATATAAAAATAGCGATAGTATAAAGCTGAAGTTTAAACGATCGTTGTTATGCTATCGATTTTCATCTGGTAATAGGATACAATCTATTCCGACGCGCATGGCTACTTAGGTAAATAACGTAATATGATTGGTACTGCCTTAAAAAAACGATCGCTTATCTAGCAATTTAATAGTATTACCCATGTACTTGTGCAACGACAATTAGAGTAACCCGTCCAAGGTCCTATTATAAAAATCCGCTTAAATTAAATTTAACTATATTTTGTCGAATTGTTCGATTTTGAACGGATTCCGGTAATCTATGGACTGGTGAATATATAAAGTTAGCGGATTATGTCATTACACTCAGGCTAGTATACCATCTAAAAAAGAAAACGTCTATCAACTTGTGTCGTAATAAGTAATATATTAATGTAATCGTTGCGTGTGCATACAAATCTTGAGAATTGAGTTATGTAAATTGTAAAATGAATATTGTTATTTAGAGTAATTAGATACATATTTATTTAGTCCGATGTCAAATTCAATTCCATGCATAATGTAAACGAGTTGTTCATTGATACATGTCATTTTGATAATATTATAGATATTACATATGAATTACGGAGTGCAAATTATATTTTGAAAAATTACGAAGATGGCGTCAAAATGGCTGCCGAGATCAAGATACCTCCTCAAAACTTGCTGCGTAAACCAGGATCCAATACCAATTTTGCTTTAGAATATTAAATTTGTACAAATAAGTTCAGTCTTGTATGATGTATTGGGTAATTTGTTAGACTTACAGTCATAGGTGAGTCAGTATTGAATGATGCAGGTAATGTGTCAGACTTACAGTCAAATAAGAATCAGTCTTGTATGATGTAATGTGTTGGCTTTCCAAACTAATTTGCATGGGGTAGTGTAAAGGTGTATGCCTAGGGACCGGAAGATCAAGTTTGATTACCGCTGTGGTAGCATTCTTTGAGCTCCTCCGAATTACTCAAAGTAATTGTTCTGCCCAGGAAGCGGACTCAAGAGTTTGAAATAAGCCTTAGGCTTTTGATTCAATCGAGCTTGAATAGATAGGTATAACTATTTCCTATCCTTGCTTTGGCCCCTAGTTGGAGAGTATTATAACGTTCTTTCCAAAATCATAATACCAGAGTACCGGTATTGTTTCTGAAAGTTATGCTGTTCGATACAATGAATGTGTTGTGTTAAGGAAAACAATGTGAACAATGTAACACAAATACATTGAATAATGACATGATAATGACTTCCTATGACAAGTATAGCGATTGGACAACATAGGAGAAAATATGAGTCTCCATTTTGGAAAACTAGGCTAAAGCATGTGTGAAAAGTGTCGTTTTATTTAAGAATCTGCAGTCAGCACAGGCTTATTACGGATGACAGTTGCCAATGACTTAATATTTATTGAAAACGAGACATCATTTTAATGAAAACATCCATGAAAGCAGAAAGTGGACTGCACATGCTAATCTGGGATAAAACTACTCAAATGTATTTAATCCGGTTTTCCTAAATGTAGGCTCATATAATTGAAAAGTGTACTTTATTTAAACAGGTTACAATGAGTTTGTCCTGTTTTGACAAAGCAACTCTTTTATCTGATTTTTAAAAAGTATTTCTTGAACTTTAGCAGTGAATTGTTTTTTGTTGTAAACTTTTTTTTGGTTTGCTGCTTCTTGCAGATACGATTGAAATATTAAAGGCCCCTAATGCCACATACGATGTTGAGCCCAATATGACGATTGTCATTGCCATAGACGTCATCACGGACCCAGACTGGCAGAACCAGATTAGCTACAAATGGTTCTGGTACTTTCCAGTCACCACGGCGACCGGTAACCAGATTATAGGTCGGTGTAGTCAGGTCAACAACACGTTCATTTTGACCCCTAAAAAATTGTTACAAAAGGTTTTTTTAACTGATCTTTTTATGGTAGGAGGTACTTAATATCATTTGAACAGTGTACACAAATCGGACTACTGGAAAGTTGTGTTTATACAAGTATTGACTCACATTTAATGATATGTGTGTCTATGCTTTGGTTTTGGGGGCAAAGAATTAATTAACCCTCTACCGCTCAGAAGGACAGTGAAAATGACTGTTTGCAATCAGTATAAAGCTATAACTGCCTGAGAGTCACTTGAAGTCGGTTACGGCTTTATGCTGTTTGCTTCTCATGTGTTTTAAATGGTTGGAAACAAAGCCTTTGAAACTTGAATCAAATAAATTTAACTTTCTAAGGGACTACACATGCGTCAAAATATGTATCCAAGTGGTAAAGGATCATCAAACTCGGTATCCCAGAACTTTTCTAGACTGTTATTTCTGTACTCTACAATTTTGAATAACTTGCCAAAGACTTTAACCTGTGGAAAGTGCCGATCACATAAAAAAGATATCTAATGCTTAAAGGTAAAGGTCATGCTTAGAGGTGAAAGGTTAAATAAAAGATGATTATACAAAACATGTATGGGCTTCATCATATATTGAGAAATTATTATTTGATTTCTCACACATTTTCACTGTTAGTTATGACATGTTGTAGTGTTTTATCCAGGCCGCATCAGCTGGCGCCCCGCCATGCCTAAGTTTTCGGAGCGCCACTCTACCCCTTGCAAAACCAATTAGCGCGATGTGCCATTTTATCTAGATCCATATGTTTAAAGTCTTATCTTATTGTACAATCGTTTGTTATCTCGGTGTCCCGAAAACATATATATTAATGCATGACTGCGTATGACGCAATGAGAGAGGGCCTATGACCCGAAAAGTGCTGTAAAAATCAATAATCACCCCGAAGCATTTAATTGCGCGAGTTGGTATAAGCTCCAAATATGATATGTTAACTCTGCGTACGGCATTTTTGTGATGCATCTGTCATGTTGACTGGCTAAGTGGCAATATCAATGGAAACCAATCAGAAAAAGCAGTTTGTTCTTAATAAAACGGCGTGGGTTTTGTGTCAACGAATTTATGACAGTCACTCACGTTTCGTAATGACAAACTTCGACGACCCAAACTTTTGGCTAAGACTTTTATCTGAAATAAATCAGCACAAATTATACAGTCCTTGCGTATGACTGTTTTTTTCGCTCACCTACATGGAGTACAAATAATATTTACCTAAATTAACGACTTTACGTAGTGTAACTAAAATGATCCGACATCTTTTGTTAATATCAGAATATTCGTAAGACACAAGGCCGTAACGGTAAAGATTGTAATTACTTAGAAATAAGCCGAGTTTTGAATAGAATACTGTATGTAACAAGTCAAACCCTCTCAAATTTTGAAGAACGCTTATTAACATGTATAGCAATTAAAGCTCATCCATTTTTGGAAAAAAGAGCTATTATCATCAACTGAGCGTCAGCGATTGCGTCGGCGACGGCTTCTACGTCTTTGTCTGCGTCGGCGTCATGTTAAGTTTTGTGTTTAGGTGCATTTATCTCATGAAGTATCAATGCTACTGCATTCAAACTCAGTACTCTTACTAACTGTTATGAGGGGACTTGGCAGGCAAAGTAAAGTTGTCATTTAAACGGAATTATGACCCTTTTTTTACTAAGTAACTTTGATTTTTTTTTGTTTCGATCCTCTTTACTTTTAAAGTATCAAGGCTATTGCTTTCAAACTTTAACTACTTTCATACTACCATTTGGGTACTGTACCTGACAAGTTGAAATTTACCTTGACCTTGAAATGACCTTGACTCTAAGGTCAAATTATTAAATTTTGCTAAAATTGCCAAACCTTCTTTATTTTTATCAGATTTGATTCATACTTTGACGAAACCATACTTACCTGACATACCATAATAGACTCCACCCAAACCATCCCCCATGCTCCATGCTAGATTCCCTAACACAGAACATGATTTTTTCCACATGTTTTTCTAATTTTGGTCAGATCATCTAATTAATGACTATACCCTCACACTATACCACCCTCTCAACCCCCGACCACTTCGACCCACCAATAAAAATACTATTTCTTATTTAAACATGGTTTGAAAAAAAGCAACTTTTTTCATTATTGTATTTTTGAAAGACTGTCTAACCATTTCGCCCAAGAATCCTCCCCACAAAAAGATGATTTGTTCATTGTGTTTCTTATTTGTGGAAGATAATGTAATAAATGCCCACACCCCCACACTATACATCCCTCTCCATCCCCACACCTCATTCATTTTTATTGAAGTTTTGAGATGGGTCCTTGAAATTAAAAACAAAAAAATGAGCAGTCTGCACCCGCTAGGCGGTGTTCTTGTTTTATTATGTATTGACTACCTATTTCATGACTGGCAAACCGGCATATACATGAACCGCCGTTTGTTTAACTCTCATTTTCACGAGAAACACGCGGATATCTAACGCTGATTAAAACTTTCTTTGTTTAATACTTCATTAATTTATGAATACAGACATGATTAATATTTAAAAATGGCATTTAGTAAAAGCATTACGAAACATGTGTAATTAAGTTCATTCAGGGACGTATACCAACATGTGTACGTCCCTGCTTCATGTAACCTTTTCATTTGAAAACGACAAGAGCGTTCGATATGAATGTGACGTCATTGCGAAAATTCGACGTGATGAAAATTTAAAAAAAGTTAAACACAGCTTATGTGCCTTTTGTAAGAGAATAACCGTGTGCAATGCCTTTTTTAAGTCATTATCCATGCCCCTCTGACATTCCAGATTAAACACTACATGTTGTGTTGCTAGCAATGTAGGATTCTGAATTTCCTTGTTACTTAAATGATATATCCCACTTGAGAAAATAATTTCATAATTCCAAATTTCGTTCCTTGTAGCTTAACCAATAATGTTACTCTTTAGAAAATAATGTTATTCTGAATTTCCATTTATGTAAGTCACCAATATGTCTACCCTTCAGAGAAGCAGCACTTCCATCTATGATCAGTATTTCTAGCTGTTACTGACCACCAAGTGGAATAATTTCTGGCTGTTCACATATAGTGGCTTAAAGATGATTTCTTCATGTATACATCTATGTTAATTGTTTTTGATAAATCGCTATGTTCATTGAATTTTACTCACTGATATAACTACCTTACAGAGAAGCAGCCACTCCCAGCCACCTCCAGCTATGACAAGTACTTCAAGCTGTCACTGTCGGGCAAGGAGCTGACCTTCACCATACCCGACGTGAAAACACCTGTAATGGCGGACAATACTGCCGAGTATGATCTCTATCAGGACCTCACGGATGACAGGCTCTTCTCCATCAATATCAGCCACAAGTTTGACCATCGAGTGGTGAACTTCACTGTGAAAGGAAAGGAGCTGGACATAAAAAGTAGGACTTCATTTTTTTCGAATATTGCAGGGTTGTGTAGCCTCCTCCTTATATCTGAATTCCAGCTTTTCACTTTTGCATCATTAAACTTGTGTACATTGACGCGACTATGAATATAATCGTGATTGATATTCCACACTTTGCTGTGTTAATAAAAATGAGTGTTATTTCGAGTCCCGCATACCAATACGTTGAAATAACATGTGTTGAACAATGATAACCTTTATTTAAATATTTTCACAAAGAAATTGAGTATGCACGTATAACTGTATAAATCCATGATTATTTTTTTCATAACTTTATCGGATTTAAACAAGCTGGCTGGAATGCATTAATTTAGAATGGTCAATGCGGAGCGAGTGTTCGATGGCATTGACGGGGTCGTCTATATAAATTGACAATTGCCGCATAGACAAACACGTCACGTCTATGCGGTGACACGCCAATGCGGTTTCATATCCATGTCAGTGCAGGTTTCCGTAGGGCGATACGTTAATGGCTACATGTTTCACCATGCTTTAATGTATAACACTCCTAGCTAAATACTTTTCCTGAGATCCCTGTCAAATAAGCGTATTCATCGACTACATATTATGTGAACAATCGCAAGACGTTGTGATAATCAAATGTCGTCCATAACATACAAGTACTTCACAACAATACATACCTTAAATGATTTATACAATTATTTGGGTCACAACAGATTTTTGAAAAAGCTCGTCTGTCCAGACCGTCCAGAAATCGTTTACTAAAATAATATATACACAATTTCCACTTGTGTCACACCTATGTAAAACTCAATTGTTTCGCTTGAATTGGTTTTTGGTCAATGTGGTTGTCATTTTTGGGTTGTTGTATTTCATGTGCAATTGTAAAAACAAAAGAGCTTCTATTTATTATAGCTCGATTTCATTGAAATTCTCAGGCTTATTGAACGCTCTCGTGCCCGTTTCTTGATTCTTTAACGATAATAAACGTGGTATTGTATTGGTACATTTAGTGCTGAAAGTTGAATATAATTTACTTATACTTAAGATAATAGACTATTTGATGAAGTTATTCAAGAAGGTTTGAACGACGATCAGTTATACTTCAAAATACTTTACTTATATACATCGATTTAACGTTTCAAATGCTTGGAACTAACATACGGTTACCGCTGTTGACCTCATCATCGCTTGCTGTGGCCCTTGCAATAATATGTGTAAAGCAACTTTATACCTTTGCATTTGTTCGTGCATGTACTTCCACCAAGTGAAAATCGTCAATTAATGCTGAATACGGATATGAATTGCGGATTAATTATGTATTGTATGGAATATTGAGCACCTGTCTAAATGAAATAAAATAATGAATGTTAATCAGAATTGTTATGTTGAGTTTCAGAAATCCTATGTATTAAGTGAAATGTGTTACCCATTTTTTTGTAAAATGTTGTCTGTGCATTAAAATTCTTTACTTATTTCTTTTGAAGTGGACTAAAGACAATCTGTTCCGATGCTCATGGCTACATGGGTTAATAACGTAATATTTATTTATGATTTGTACTGCCTATAAAAAAAGGATCGCTTATCTAATAATTAAATTGTTGTATCCCTCTCATAGTGCAATTATTGGCAACAGACATCAGTGTAACCGGTTCAAGGTCATATTGTGACAATCCGCTGTAAATAAGATTAAACTATATTTTGTTGAAGTGTTCGATTTGGGAACGGATGCCGGCAATGTATGGACTGGTGAATATATAAAAGTCCCGGATTAGGTCATAACCCTCAGGCTAGTTCCATCTAAAAAAGAAAACGTCTACCACATTGTGTCGTAATAAGTAAGATATAAATGTATGATCATAGGGTTTGCATTAAAATCCTGAGAATTGAGTTATATAAATTGTAAAATTTATATTGTTCTTTAAAAAAATTAGATATATATTTAGTTATTTCAATGTCCAAT
Organism: Dreissena polymorpha; assembly: GCF_020536995.1. Taxonomy (NCBI): domain Eukaryota; kingdom Metazoa; phylum Mollusca; class Bivalvia; order Myida; family Dreissenidae; genus Dreissena; species Dreissena polymorpha. Next base: position 328,755 of record NW_026273329.1, on the reverse strand, counting down.
TTAATTCCATTCATCATGTGAACGAGTAGTTCATTGAAACATGTCCGTCACACAAGATTTATGCTCTGAACTGTCGACTTTTTTAGACTTAATTATCGTTGTTCATTGACTTTGTATCATATTGTACAAAACGCTTTAAGATAACAAATTCGTATGGATATGTTAGGTTGTGTGTTCGTGCCTATGCGAATTCGTTAATATTTGGTTGGAATAAAAATTGATTCACATCTTAATAGCGACATGCTTTTGTTGATCGTCGTGTAGTAACCACAGAATGCAACAAAACGTCATTAAAACAATTTAAGCATATTTCGGTAATTTAATAATTCTTTTAAATAATCGGCTATTATTGCCAAAGAAGAAGGATACAAGGAACCGTTCCCAAGTACGACCATATGGCCGGTCGATTAATATTTGATCAGATTTAATAATAATTCGCTGGCTTATTTACACAAAACTCGGGAATGTTCAATACGATCGTACATAAAGCGGTTTTCCCCTAAGGACGTTTGTAAACATATTTCCAAAGTTGAAGGCCCAATACATGGATTGGATTTTAATCGTTTTGCTATGTTGTTACTTACGTGCTTTTCCAGCAGCAGATAATTATTGTCAAAATCAATATTTGTATTTACTCACTAAACACTTCAGCCACGTCAAGAGGTTTAAAACCAATATGCTTACATATATTTAATATCCCCCACATTCTCAAAATGAAAACATTTAATGTGTCTAACATATTGTCAATTGCAAAAACACACAACCATGCGGCGTTGAGATTCCTTTATAAAATTGACGGTATGCCATTAAACCGTCCAGTACGGGGTCGGTTACTTCAACTTCAACTGCCTTCATCATATTTGACCCTTTGTCCGCTTGTTACACATTTAATTTTGTTTAGTGTTTTGCAAAATGAGAAACACAAGAAAGGTTCCGTAGACAGGCACTATTCATGACTAATATACATTGGTTTATTTTTGCAGCAATATGAACTGTTAAAAGGCGCCTTTTTTATTTTTCATATATTGCATTTTGTTTCAATAACAATGCAGAGGCGTCAACATCCCAAGCGCATGAGTACATCGGCATTGGCATCGGCATTGGCATTGGGCTCGGTGTCACTGTAGCAGTTATTATCTTCATAAAACAGAAGTAAGCTTAAATGTTACTTGTCAATATATATATATATTGAACTTATATATATTATAAGTTCAATGTGAAATAGAATATACTGAATGAAACGTAAATGGTTTACTGTATACGATTTCACTTAAAACATCCAATGCGACCAAACATGCATGATGTATGTTTAAGTACTTAATACAATTTTTTAAAATGAATTTATTTATTGATGTATTAATGTATTTATTTGTATTTATAATTCTAAAATTTACATTGAACCTTTGTAAAAAAGACGCAGGAGGCATAACACCCCCAGCTCCCCGATGGCAGACCCCGCACTGACTCCGATAGATGCTGTACGTTGCAACCCATTTATACAAACACAATTATTTATATGATATTGCTCTAGACGATCCGTTATATTGATGATATAACACACACGTACAATTTTAAAACAACAATATATTTGGGAAAGACGAATGTAGGTAAAGTGATCCACTTTTTCTTAATCTTTTGCTCACTCCCTCGTTGCCTGCCGACCTTTTGTCTAGGTGATTGCTCAAATAAAAGGTATGTTAAAAATATAACTGATTAGCTAGCACGCAACGAGGAAGTGAGCAAAATAATCAGACAAAGTTGATTGTGTTAATTCCAATTCCAAAATCTTTATTCTGGAACGATCAAAGTATCAGTGTTTGCCCAAACCACCATGTAAATCAAATTGTGTTACTGTAATGGCAACTATACATAATTGACTGATTCTGTATAAAAACTTTTATATGCACATATTAGAATAAGCAAGATGTAAATTTATTTGTTTCGCACGGTTGAGTATATACAAAACAGGACTGCAGACGATTCCTCGATAAACTGTAAAATGACGTCAATGTGGTATTCAATGATCAACGCCAACTGATAGTATTGAAATTGTAAAACAGACGATTTTAAAATGATTGCAATCAATACCAAGGTTGTGAATATCCTAATTATATAGTATTTAATTGGATAATGATTTATACAAGATGATATTTTAAAGAATTGTGCACACACGAAACGATAAATGTCTTCTATATTCATATAATATGGCATCGTGATGAACATGAGTAAGATCACACTTACCTTATTATGCAGGGAAGAAGGAATCAAACACGGTCAGACAGATTTCTTATGTCCAGCGATGTTGAAAACATTGCAGACCGTGATGTTCATAATTCAAGCGATTTTGTTGAGGAAGAGAATGTCTAACCACCCGCAATCAAGGAAGCCACTAGTAGCACGATCAATGGTAAATTAAAACCAATGACTACACAGCTTTCAAGGGGAATAGCAATACCATTGAAACCAAAGGACTAGCCGTTACGTTAATCGAGTGTCACTTGCAACATGACACCAGTGCCAACAGAGCTTTCAATGGGTATACATGCCCTTCGCACAAAACATAAATGACACCACATTTTTCTATCCACAATTATGCAACCTTGTTAAGTAGGGAGGAATAGTTTAATAAAAATTAAAAAAAAACAATTTTACTTAGTTACATTCGTGTAAATATACATTACGTATAACAATAACAATACCTAATTAATATGTATTTGTGAAAAACATGTTTAGATCAATTGTATTCTCTCAAACAGGAATCTGTTTGTATATATGTGTGTGCGTGTGTGTATGTGTGTGTGTGTGTGTGTGTGTGTGTGTGTGTGTGTGTGTGTGTGTGTGTGTGTGTGTGTGTGTGTGTGTGTGTGTGTGTGTGTGTGTGTGTGTGTGTGTGTGTGTGTGTGTGTGTGTGTGTGTGTGTGTGTGTGTGTGTGTGTGTGTGTGTGTGTGTGTGTGTGTGTGTGTGTGTGTGTGTGTGTGTGTGTGTGTGTGTGTGTGTGTGTGTGTGTGTGTGTGTGTGTGTGTGTGTGTGTGTGTGTGTGTGGTGTGTGTGTGTGTGTGTGTGTGTGTGTGTGTGTGTGTGTGTGTGTGTGTGTGTGTGTGTGTGTGTGTGTGTGTGTGTGTGTGTGTGTGTGTGTGTGTGTGTGTGTGTGTGTGTGTGTGTGTGTGTGTGTGTGTGTGTGTGTGTGTGGTGTGTGTGTGTGTGTGTGTGTGTGTGTGTGTGTGTGTGTGTGTGTGTGTGTGTGTGTGTGTGTGTGTGTGTGTGTGTGTGTGTGTGTGTGTGTGTGTGTGTGTGTGTGTGTGTGTGTGTGTGTGTGTGTGTGTGTGTGTGTGTGTGTGTGTGTGTGTGTGTGTGTGTGTGTGTGTGTGTGTGTGTGTGTGTGTGTGTGTGTGTGTGTCCTGAATATCCTTACAGGATGTTCTTACACTTAATTATTTCGTTGACGCTTTGTTTCATCATGTCAGTTCTGTTTATATCATGTTTATGATATTATGTTTACAAAGACGCTGTACAATGTGCATGTTTCCTTAAAAAACTGTAAATCGTGCGCATACATCTCGAAGCTAGTTTTTCTAAGATCTCTGAACATATGTTTCGATGTTATTTATCATTGAGATCAATGAACTGGTAATGCAGTATACTGTCTTTGTTATATATCAATGAGGAATAAAGTGATAGTATATTGTGACATTCGATTTCAATATTATTGTTTCATGAGATAAATAATCTATATCGAGCACATTCAATTGCATATCACATATTCATTTAATGAATGTATATCAAGCATTAGTATTTTGATGTTTTTCTGAGGTAAATCAAAGTTACATATGTGCTGGCTGAATTTTACTGAGATGAATCAACCATTGAATGCATGCATTTTGATTTTGTTTAGTTGTTTGTTTACAGATATAACATTGTATTGTGAACATGTATTGTTTTTTGGATAACATAAGTGTATAACTTATACTCGTATATTTTTGGTTCTGAAATGAATGAAATGTATATTGCGTACACATATTTTTACTTTATTTCTTCCTTCAACTAAATTATTGTATATTGATCGCATGTTTCGATTATTGGTTTCATTTTTCCTGATATGTTATAACTGTAAATGGTGCAAATGTATATCGATTTTATTATTTCCGGTCTTAAAAGTACGGGATATTGTTCACATACATTTTGATATTTTGATTTCACATACATTAAATCTATACTGTTTTGTTCTTAGGGAAAAGGTATTAATTATACTAGGAACAACAAAAATACACTTATAGCGCAGTTCATTTACTGTTTACAAATGTTGAAGAAGTTACTTTTTTACCTTACATGACTATGTAGCATATACGTATGTTTATCGTTCGCTTCTTTAGAGGTAAGACATTAAAATAAATATATATACTCAATACTGATACCAATTATTTTATTTAAGGGAATACAGCTAAAAATGCATTATGATGATCGGCTTTCTTATTTTGAATAATCCAACGATCCAATTTCAAGCCTAGCAAAAATCAAAATTTAAATACCATACTTAAAATTATTATATAATAGTTGGTCTCCTATTTTCATAAAAATCATCTTACTAGAAGTAAACAAGCACTGTCAAATTCAAATTCAAACATTTGCGATAAAAAGGGTGAAGGCGTTTTGTTTGAAAACATGCGCAGATTCATTGAAGCAGTGTATCATTTTGTGTCGCCATTTCGAACACCCAGAGTGAGAAAACACTTATTACAAATATTTATGCAAATTCTACTCGTGAAATGCGAACCTTTTACTGGTTCAGCTCTGTTATGTGTAAGAGTTCTGTTCACCTTAATTTGTGCGTAGCCGAATTAAGAGTTAAAGTTAATCATTACCGTTTTGGATTCTTAAGTTAAAAGCAAGTGACGATATAATAAACTTATTCGTTTGGTGCTAGCATGTCAAAATATCAATGAGAAAAGAAAATATGTTATTTGAACACGCTTCGTCCGCAACCACTAAGAATAATGTTGCCCTTTAATTGTATCAACGATTTCATAATGTGAACAATATCAAGTTTAACGTCGAAGTGTTTGTGTCGTAAATATAAATAATTCGATTTTGTGAATCACTTCTATTTTAGGAACCAGGACGTGATTCTCACGAACTGCTCAAAGCCCATCTTGTGTTCGATGGTAAATATTCGTATATCGTCGCGGGCAATTCACATGAAATATATTATCACACAAAAAATAAAAACGGGAATTTTGTATCTCGTAAGATCTATGTTACGAGAGCACATATATCGCTAAAATTTCGGATATTGCTATAAGAAATACTTAATTGTTATAGGTTAACTCTATTCTATGAAATAGTTTACGACATTTTGGTTGGTTTTGAGTATTTATGTTTCTTGACTATAACGGTGTTTTGTTTGAATATACATGAGTGAGTGTTATATAATACGCCAAAAAATGTTTCAAGTATTTTACTATGATGCATCTTAACATTATTAAGTGATTTAATTTAAAAACCTAATTAAATGCTTTTATTTGTTTTCATTTTTAATCACGATGCTATGAGGTAAATGTTAGTGTTTGTTTACACTATTATCGTGCTTGAGTACGTATGGACTAAGTGTTTTGTTCAGCTATTGATGAACCGGTTTAAAGAACAAATGGTTACAATGGTCATTCCATTGCGTTTATCCAGTTTCAATCATGGTTTTGCTTAATGTTGTTCGGTATATCAATTGTCAATCATGTTTTGTGCTTAATGATGTATTATATGTATTTTCTTGTAAAGCATAGCCAATTGGTCATATGTCTTTAATTAAGAACTAGCGGGCACGGATTTATATCCTGTTTATGATTCTTAAGTTTCATTTCATCTACATGTATATATTTGATAAAAGCTGATTATTCGAATTACTTCTTGATATTTTTGTGAAACTGCATAAAACTTCTCTCGAGTCATATTCTAAGGGGGTATTATTGCGTGACATATTTTGTGCTTAAATTAGAAAATAGCTTAACTCAAAATGTGATATACTTAAGGCAAACATTTTATAATCGCCATTGACAATAATTTGCATTCCACAAAATGCAAAATGGCGGACACTCGATAACATTAAAATGGATAACTATTAGTCTTCTTGGATAAAATAATGTTCTTCGATATTTCATCATTAAATATTAAACTTCACACGTTTTATATTAAAAAAATATAAGTAGGAGACATTATTTATTTTGTTATGTCAATAAAGATGATAAGTCGCCATATTATGTTTGCTTAATCTAACATAACAGCAGTTTCCTTAAAAGTTAGCGCACTTGACGAACTCATTGCATGGATATTGAAAAAACATATATTATTGAACACAAGTCAAAATAGCAGGCTGGTGGAAATAATGTTATTGAGCCGAATTGTTGCAATAAGGATCTGTTTTATTTTGTGAAGATTTACTTACAATGTCATAAAGTTGACACAAAATATGCGTGCAAGTGTTCGACATAAAGATTCCACCAACAAACTACAAGCCCGTCGAATTTTTGCTATCTTAAATTGTTTAAAATGGCAATTATATCAAGTGAACTTCGCAAACATATTTTGACAGATTTTGATTCACGTCGAAGTAGTTGCTCTACACAGTAACTTTATTTATTATGTATTTAACTTTATTTTCTTACAAGTCAACTTGCAAAATGCAGACTGGCGGTTAACTATAACTGCTATTGGTTATGAGCACTGTTGTATGTGTACACACACATATTGTATAATATAATTATATAATTTTTATGTTAAGCTACACTGAACTTAAATTTAATATAATCATAATCTCAGTCTTTTTCACTTTACTCATTAAGCATGGAATAAACTTGCGTAACACGATTACTAAATTTCTTTATTCTAACAATTAATTAGTCATTTATACTAATCATAGTACAAACTGAAGATCATGTCAGAGATTTACACAATTACATATAGTATACGAAATGGTAGCATTCATCGTTTACATAGTATTGATATGTAAACAATGCAATGTATCCATCCAATGTTTTCGTCTTATTTTACGAATCAATCTTTTATTTTAAGACATTGTTCCGAAACCGACGGTTTGACAACAGCACTTTGTATTTGCGTGCTCTTTTTTTAGTTGCTGATTTTTTGCATTTAACTAACAGATTGGTTAGATTAAAAAATGAACCGTATTTCTTTATGAAATGTTGCGTATATATTGTACATAGTGTTTTGTATAAGATGCTTAAGTCCCTTCCCCGTATTTATTGTCTATATTGGAATAATTATGCATATTTTGTTCAAAGCGTCTATGCCAACAAAATTCGTCTAGCTGTATTATACACATTTTAAAAACTAAAGTTAGTAACGTCAGTTTACAATAGTCTCTAATTATGAACATTTACTTGAATTAACAATAACTTTCTGAAAAAACAAAACAAAACAACGTAGATCGTGTTTGTTGGACTTTTTTGTTATTAACACCCAACCACATGTTAACTTTTTATATCGTCCGTTTTATTTTAATGTTTAATTGGTTTCCATTTTTGTGTATTTTCCTTAATGTTTATATATTCATTTCTTGAATGTTCTATTATTATTTCGACGTTTGTATATTGTTTGAATTGATGATTTCTTAAAAGTCTTACAGGTTCTTATAAGTCTGATAATTTGTTTCGGGATTATATGATGTTGGTTTTTACTCTCACGTTGGATGTATGGATATCATTCTTTCCTATGGTATATTATAGTATAATAAAAATAACCGCTTTCTTAACAAGTTTGTGTGTGTTTGTTATAATCCAAACCAACAGCTTACTGAACTTAGAAGGAGTAAGTATTCACACGATTATTGGGTTCAGGTTATGGGTCATGTACATTTTAAAGTCACACACGTGTGTTCCTACTTTGAATGTAAAGGCGTTCTGAATCTTGTCATATTGGTTTTATTACACTTTAAAAGAACATAAACGGATAAGCTGAGTAATGAACTGTGTTACCATGATCAAAGTAAATGTAAGTTTTCTTCAATTTGAAATAATGGTACAGTGGGGTTAGGGATTTTGTTCCGGGGTTAATCTCTTAAGAATCCCTAAAAAAGAACCCTCATTAAGCCGATTTTTAGAGATTAATCCGTTTTAACCCCGTTTCATCCGAATTCATCTGTATTTAACCCTTTCCAGCGGTTTTTAGAAATGAATTGCGGTTAATTAATCCCTTTAAGAGATAAATGCATCGCAAGGGGTGAATTAATCCCTACAAGAGGTGAATTCAGCGCAAGCGGTGAATTAACCCCTTCACGGGGTTAATTAACCTCTACGCTTGCGCAGTCGATTTTAGCGGTGAATTGGGATGAAAAGGCGGAGTTAATCAGTCACGTAAACGAGTAGGCGGGGCGTAAACAACTATTTTTAGATTTTGTCGGTTTTATGCATAATACAATTTATTAATTGTCTACCAGTGAACATTAATTAAGGTCTCATTCGCCATCGTGCACTGGTCTATTTGGATCAAAATTATTTCTTTGGCGAATACCCGGGCAGCCGGGGTAAATTTGACCTACTATGGCTCAAAATTAAATAGTTTGCCCTGAAAGTGCACATAATGTAGTCGTGAAGACTAAGCGACGACCTGTAAATAAACTCTGAATTACAAACACGCACTACAATTAATAATATTATACTGCATACAGCATAGTGTTTCATAGCCTTAAAAACACGTCATTTGTAAACTCAACAAACATTTTTTGTATAAACACCGAGGATTAGAAAACGAAACTTATGTGTTTTTTAACACGATAAAAGTAGGATTATACGTGATATTTGCCATGCTGCACACAAATCGTCCATTCCATTATAAAATTCATGTTCGTGATCATTTGTCTTGAGTCACATAGTTTAAAATATTATTATTGTGGCTTAGTTTATCCTGAGATATGTTTTAGTGATTTACGATTTTTTTTTACAGTCACGTTACCATTACCGGATTAGTACAGTGATTTTTTTACACATTTTCTCATCTGGGTCCTTGGACTCGATTACTTGCAAATCTACGAGTCCCTAAATTGAAAGAACGAGTCCAAATATTAAACTATATTATTTTTTAGAAATTTCAATGCATTTTTGGGACTCGCATAATTTATAACTTTGCATCCCCAGAGATTTTTGTGAGTCCAGGACGTGGGACTCGCAGGTAAAAAAATCACTGCAGTAGCGTAGTTAAGTTGTTCTGGTGACAAGCAATAAATGTTTTGAGACTTCTTTTACACCAGTTTGATTAAATATTAACTTTGCTTACTGATTCAGCACATAGTTTTATTTTTAGACGCAGGCAAAATGTATTTGTGATACCTTTTTTTCAGCGCAGAATTCATGCATAATTGAGCAGTTGTAGCCATAACGGATCACGTGATCCAAACCACTCAGGGGGGCATCTAACACGCTATTTGAACTGTCGAATCATGAACTGAGTTGTTTACAATGACCAAGTTATATTGCCAGTTATAAATTATATTCATTTTTTTATAAAATTGTTTTCTATGTGATCTTGAATATACACTTTACACATGGTGTTCTTGTGTGAATTATCTGTTGAAAATAATAAATAGATCGAAAAGATATGGGCATCTTATAAACCATGTATATTGTTTGAATCATATCTAAACATGAATATTGAGCATGGAACATAAATAAAACATTAAGATTGAGATCATTTATTGTGAGAAACAACAGGATTTGCATATATTTTAATTTAATTATAAATAATATATTATCAATACGCATATTACCACACTTGATCCGTTATTGCACTAATTCTTCATTTCATTTAAGGTGTTGCGAAATCTTAAACACAAATCAAAACTGAAATGGACTTTTGCAAGCAGAAAGAAAACTATTAAATGGCCTTTAAATTAATGCGTAAATTTCTTACTTTCCAAAAGAGTTAGTCGCCGTGAAAAATGGTCAACCTCCATTTGGAAATGAGACGGAAGTCAACAAAGTCAGCAAAACATACCAAAATAATTGACAAAGAGTGGCTCCGATTACGACTCAATCATTGCGTTTTAAAGAACAGGCTTGAAGATGCTGTGTGCAAAATATCATCTAAAAATGTCAACTATTTATCGCGATACGCAGTCTTGAACATCAAAGTGATCCGCTGTGGGTAATGATATGGTAATGGTAACTTGACTGTATCAATTTGCGTTTACGACCAATCATGCTTCTTCTTCGACGACTGTCTATAATTATTGTTTAATATTTTAACATTCTCTTTATGCTTTAACTCAATTGGTAGATATACGTGAAATCTGTTTTACTGCTGCCCATCATAATTAGTTTATTTAGTCCTTTTTTTGTTATCAGATACCCACAAACATTTGAGTCATTTTATTAATAACACGATTGTCCAGGAGCCGTATTCATCAATAATAAACTCAAACTTGAACTCAAACTCAGACTTTGACTCAGACTTAGACTTACTCAAGACAGACTCAGGATTCGTATTCACGAACGCGTTTGGAAATAGACTTAGAATAAGATTGTGTTTTTTTTATGACGTCACAACTAAGCGAACTCTAGTAGAGAAAACGCGCCAAATAGTGTCAAAAATAGTAGCAGACATTTCTGATATAACTTATTTAAATAGTGTGTTTGGCAGTTGAAGACATCGAAACGAAGCGCCAGAAGGCTCCAGATTGGTCCGAGCCAGCAGAGATTGTTTTGAATGCGCTGATTCGGGATCGCTGGAGCCTTCTATCGGCGAGTATAAGGGGATCAGAGCCGAACAGATTTCGGTTATCGAAGAAAAAAATGGGACGAGGTTGCGAGCAGAATATCATTGTAAGTTATATGTTATTATAGTATCTGCGTTATAGTTTTAATATTTTATTTAATAGCCTATCTTTGAATTTGCTACCGATGTCGTTTTTACTAGCGCCGCATAATACACTATCGACTATGTAAATAAGGGGCATAACCACTCAGCAAATTGTACTTACGGATTTCGGATGTGATTGTGGAATGTGTTTTAGTTTCAAACATGTGTTATGATTTATGGTACAGTTGCACGTTCTTTGTTTCCAAAATTTGTACACATGAATTTTAATTTAAGTATTAATAATGAATATTTGTGCTATCACTGATAAATGTACCATTTAAGAAGGTCTATTGTTTTAGTTTTCATCTCGAACTCTGTTAGATCCGTACCCATGTGTGTTTAATTAGTATCTGTTTACAATCTGCATATTTCCAAATGAACTTTTCATTTACTACAAGTTAACATTGATAACTATTACCCTGAATTTTGTGTATTTAACTTTTCGACAGCCATGATGGTAAACATGAAATGTAATGTGTTTCATAAATACTGCTATACATCATACAATTGTTTTTATTAAACTTTCAGAGAATTTGGGGTCGCAAGAACTAGTGAACAGTGCCGGAAGAAGTACCAAAATTCCAAGGCTCGGTGTAAGTTGTCATATTAAATTACTTTTTTTTGTAATGCTAAAAATCATTTAATTAAATTTGTTGAAAAAATATAAATTAATTGCAAGTAGTTTGTGTTTCAATATAACTACATGTCAAACCTTAAATGTGTTTTCTATGTAATATAATCTCTATGAATACTAACTTATATTGTTTACATTTGTAAAAAAGCTTATGAGCATTTTCATTAGTTAATGTATGTTTTATTGTACTGTATTATTTTGCTGAAATGGGGTTAGAATGTACAGCTACATCACGCATTGTAAACACTTTTCAGGTTTTATCCTTAAATTTATCCTTAATCAGGCCTCTTTCTGCCTATCTCACGGGTCCGATGTTTGGACCCATTCCCCTTGCCAAATATGGATATTTTTTCCCCATTCTCAAAAAAAATCCCAATTAAAAAAAAAAGAAGAAGTGTCTTATGACTTATGATTATTAGACTCTATATCTCAATTTTACTTTTTAAACAACCTACAAAATATATAACCATAATTTATATGATTTTTATCCAAAATGGCTGGAAAACCCCCTGCCCAAATAATGCTTTTGTCGATGAAAATTCTTCCCAATTTGGAAGATTTCGCGACTTGAAAAATCCCCATTTTGCTAGGTACTTTTTCCCCAAATTATTGAATAGACACAAAAGGCCTGTAAATAATAATTTTCTTTGCGTAATTAAAATAGTGTTATAAAAAGGATCTTACACTTGTCAATTCATATGATTATTAATTTAACTCCTCAAGGAAATATGTAGGTAAGCTCACCAAAGGTGCACTAAATAACAATATTCTTGGACTCGTTCACAGAAATATGGTATGAAATTGCAACTCGTATCAGAATCTTTGTTTGTTGTAAATTAAAAATAAAGATCATTAATTTTAGATCGGCTAATGAAGTTGTTCATTTAAGGAAGTATCTATTTCCTTTATGTTAGATACTTTAAATAACTATTTCAATTTTGTTGTTGAGTTCATTTATTCAAGGAATGAGTGCAAATACAAACATTGTATTTCTTGGTAATCAAACAGTATGATTTACCTTATATCGGGTGCCGTTTGTCCAGGTATACAATTTAATCGGGTGCCGATTGTCCGGGTCGACGAATTTATTGGGTGCCGTTTGTCCGGGTCGACAAATTTACTGGGTGCCGTTTGTCCGGGATTGCAAAAAAACACTGGGTGGTGATTGTCCGGGTGCCGTTTGTCCGGATACCAGTGCATACAATTCATTAAGAGTTTATAATTAACTTGCATCGATGGAATTCCAGCTCTTAAAACCATACTGACAATACCATCTGAAAAAGCAAGCACTGTATAATATTTTGTTATTTAATATGCAATTTGTCGTTATTTTTTTTTTCATTTGTGTAGTGATTTTCTAATGCAACTAAGACTTAGAAATACATACCATATACATATGGTAATATAAAATTATTACTGGCATACAGTTGCCCCATCGATAGGGATCTTTTGTAATTTGAAGACTATAAACTTAAATTGAGTGTAAACAGTATACTCATTAGAAAAAAAGTTGAATCATTTAATAATATGCTTAGGTATTAAAATATAATATAATTGAAAATTAATTACGGTTTACTTTATTTGTACACTAGTGATTAGTTCAAATTTACCGGAGATGAACACTGGAGCTTTTGCCATTTGTTTATAATGTAAGGGGAAATTTTTTTAGGCTAGAAATAAATTACCGTAATGACTCTATGTTTTCGGACACTTTTATTTTTCGGACACCCCCTTTTTAGCAAAAAAAATTATTTTTCGTGACTCTTAATTTTCGGACAGTATATTTCACATCGCGTTTTTCTCCATATTTCGGCCCTTTTTTCGTTATCTGATGACACTTTGATCATGGGGTTTTACACCGGGATTAATGTCATAAAACCGGGCATGCCTGAGGAACAACTTTCTTTTGAAAATAAGCGTTATGTTCTATTATGTATTGTTCTATGCCCCATCTCACAAAGATAACTGTAACAAATACTAAGCGTGATGCACCCTATTGCAAGTTTTACGAACAATTGAAGGTGTTTGACAACGACTAATGAACAAACAAAGAATTCATAGTTTGCAAAATTTAAGTTTATTACATTAATTACAGATTCATAGTACTGCAGGGGTTTTTATCTTGTTTTGGGGAAAGGGCCTGGCCTTTTTTGAGGGGAAAAAAATAGCGCGAAAAGCCGGAATTTGGGGGGGGGAAATCATGCGAAACGCCGGATTTTGGGGAAAATAAGGAAAGTCTTAAATAATCACTTTAACATATTTTACTGTTTTTAAAACAAATTCAAGGCAACAGATAATTTAATTATGCAATATTTTGTATTTTCTACACTGGATCAGGTTAACTTATGTATTTAAAGGTTAAAAAAAAAAAAAAATTTTTTTTAGGGGAAAATCATTTTTGAGTGAAAAATTTCTTTCAGAGGGGAAAACAATATCAAGGGGAAAGGGCCGAAATTCAGCAGGTCTTTCGGAAGGAAAAAAAAACCTGAGTAGAGAGTATCTGTACCTCACATGCTCATCTTTGAACTTGTTGGTCAAAGTTTAGAATTGTGGTAACTTTCTGTAAAATAAATTAAGCATTTGAAATTATTTCAAATGCATTGCAAACATATATAAAGGTAATTTATACTATACGGCGTGGTGTGACTATGTTACAAGCAGGGTTGGCACGAAAAAACCTGCCCCCGGGAAAACCTGCCCCCGGGAAAACCCGCCGGGAAAACATAGTTTTTCACACCCCGGGCAATACTCTGAAAGTGGGCAATACTGGGCAATACTATTTTTTCTTCATTAAACATGCAGTTGTAATTGTTTTTTTATCATCCTTACTTCTCTTCTAGCCTCTTTTGTAAAGAAAAAAAGAGTAAGCTGTAATGCTGTAGATCGTTGGCAATAATATTGAAATAGAAGTAACATATTGTCACTGTATGATTTATAAAATTTTACTGCAGACTTCAAAGTGATTGTTGTTTTATTAATTACAATATCTAGTCACAGTTTCTTAACAGGAATCTGTCACTTACTGTAGCAATCAAAGCATGTTTTCACGGTTTATGGCAGGGCCCTAACTGGCACTTATCTGTGTATCTTTTATGGCCCCTAATAAACAGTTAGAGGTCTTTGTCTGGCCCTAATAGGACCCGTATGTGGCACAAATAGGTCCAATGTTTATCTAAGTGGCCCAGTGTTTTTGTTAGTTGTACAAACTGTGTGAGTGTCATAAATGATCACACAAAACTGTGTTGATAATTTAAAACACTAAAATGGGGCATGAGTCTTAATGCAACATGAGACCAACAAAATTATTTGAATGATAACAAAAAGATATCTAATCCATCATGTCTCTACCCATTTCCCTTTTCCTTCATAAATACCATTCTTTTACATATCATATCATATTTGTAGAAAAATTGTGTAAGTGAGTAAATAAAATGTAAATCAGATAAAACACAGATACCAAGTTATACCCAGTATTGTCAATAAAGACCATTAAATTGAATTTCATTCATGTAAAAAAAAAGTATTATTAGGATTCCAAACTTTCCACATGATGTAGTTGGTTAAAATGTAACAAACAGTTTCTAATTATTAATAATAAAAGGATATGTTTTTATAGAGACTAATAATTATACATGTATAGTTTATATAATTGTGTAATATCTTTATTACCCAGTAAAGCCCATCCAAACCATCCGACGCAAACACAAAATGAATTGCACTTTTTTTTTCAGAAAAAAAGTAATTAAGCTAGTTCTTCTTCAATGCTCAGAGCTTTTTATGAGTACATGCATACAGCTCAGAGTTCTTTGTCCATTGTAAAAACTTACACATTTAAATGAACCGTTGACGTGTTTGAAACTTTGGATTAATATTATTATTATGCGAGCACACCATATAACGTGAGTTGGTTCAAATTGCGTATTAGTGATATATTTATGATATGTTTGTGGTTATTTATGCCAGAAGTAGTTTACGTTGCTAATTTTACCGATTAAAGTGCCGCCCGGATTCTGGGCGCTAAACTTTCTATGGTAAATTGTGTTAGAGGTTAATTGCAACTCCCAGTGACCATGAGGGTCAATATAGCTGGGAGTTGGATTATTGCAACTAATATATGTGTCGCGTTCTGAGAAAACTGGGCATAATGCATGTGCGTAAAGTGTCGTCCCAGATTAGCCTGTGCAGTCCGCACAGTCTAATCAGGGACGACACTTTCTGCTTTTATGACATTTTTCGTTTAAATGAAGTCTCTTCTTAGCAAAAATCCAATTTAGGCGGAAAGCACAGGCTAAACCGGGACGGCACTTTAGGCACATGCATGATGCCCAGTTTTCTCAGAACGCGACACATATATGAGCAAGACTGGGCAAGAATTTGTTAATGCACTTTGTTGGCAAAAACAAGTATATACTATATCGTGTAAATACAGTGCAACAAAAAAGGATTAATGGTGGAAATTGAGTATTCCCCATTTTTGTTAAACGATTGAGTACAGAGTGATTTTATTATATACTTGAGATGATGCGAATCTTTGATGTGAAAGTATGGTTGGAAATACCTGTTTACTCCTGTTTTTCTTTTGCTAATATATTTGAAACTTTTTCTGTTCCTATGCAGTGTTTATTATGCGGTTATGACATGTTGAATTGTTTTTGTGTGGTTAGACAGATATATGGTTTTAATTATAGAGATATCAACACAATAACATCTTGTTTGATCGCATGGTTATACATGTAAATATGGAAGGCAAATATGTACTGAATTTCAATAACATCAAGTCAACAATCACATTTTTATACCAAAATGTTGAGTAATTTATGACATAAAGTTACCATCTGATGAGCCACAGATGGGAGTCCTAACATAATGCAGCCTCAGGCAATCTAGAAAGCACAGACACATAATTTAAGATCAACTAAACCTTGGTAAAAGTCCTCAATTTATGAAATGTCCATGTTGGTGGGTTCAGTCATTGTACACATGGGTAATGTGTCCTTGTAAGGAAGTTAATTGAGTTAATTTTGTTTTAAAACATGTTCTTAATTATAAAGATTAAGATTAAATGGTATGTTTCACTTTGAAAAGGACTTTGGTTATAAAAATGTCAATGAAGTGTGTTAAATTAAAATAATCAGTAGGTTGCAGGCTATCTAAATATTCTGGCATTTAAATGTTAGCATTTCCGTGTATGAAATTAAGTAGATTTTCAGATAATTCCCAAGATAGTGAACCACAAGTAGTTCATATCAGCATTTGATTTTGCACCCTACTGTGCCTTGTCTGTGGTCCCTAGAATCACTGGTCCCTATGAAAGCAACAAATCAACAAACAAATCTGTGTATATTAAGCTTCAGCAATGATCTGCTTAATCTCTCTAAAAATGGTCTTATACACTTGGTATTGGTCAGCATTTGTATTACCCTTTTAATTTCCCATGGAAAAACTAGCTTTCATATTCACAAATCAATTTGAAATTAATTACAATATGTGAACATACTTTTAATGGAAATCCATTTTTGTTTGTCAAGCAAAAATAAATTTCCATTGTGAAAAAGTGTGATACAGCCTCAGGGAATACCAACTCTGACTCTGCCTCATAATTGTAAACAAAGTAAAATTTAGAGAAAAAAACAACTAAATGCTGACACAACAATTGTTTATATGTAATTGTTAGGTGCATTGTTTGATTTGATCAGTCAATCAATACAAATAATATATAATATAGTAATACATATATCATCTAATACAGCCCTTTTCTGCCCATTTTTGGAAAAATGAAATTTCGGGATTGGGATTTTTCGCGCAAAATGGCCACTTATTTGGGAAAAACTTATTTAAATATACCGGTAGCTCCTTATTATAATTAAAATTAGAAAAACAAAATGAAATAAATTATAGTTATAATTTGTTAGATGGAATAAAAATTAAATTGAGACATAATAATCATTATAATCACACTTCTTTCTATATATTTTTTTTTTAAGGACCTGTAGATACACCAGGAAAAGGCCTGTCATATAACTTTAGTTTGTGCATTTTAATTTTATGTTATTGTTGTTACAGCAGATCTAGTATAATTACTTATTTATCATGAAATTCAGAATGTTTGAGACACTTTTCAATAGCATTTTTTTATAAGTCATGTTTTTCATATGTATTTTGCCTTATACTTGGTTTATTTGAATTGAAAATATTGATTGCACTTGACAGGATGAAAATTGTGCAGATCTCCAATTAAAACTGCTGAAGGTACCCCTTGCTAATATGTATACACTGTTGTTACATATAGCTTCAATCTTGATAATACATGTAGTTTTAGCTCACCTGAACAAATAGTACACATGGGTAGCTTTTAGGATACTGCATGTTCTATTGTCCATCAGTACTTGCGTCTTTGCATTAACTTTTTTCTAATTTCTTACAGTACATCATAATGTTCTTTTCTTTAACCGCTGGTGAGAATTAAATGAAACATTCTAAGGAATAAACATCAGGCGCCTCATAATCTCTTTCAACTTTATTACAATTATTCCCATCCATTCGCATACTATTAATAAAAGTAAATTAGAGATTTTAGGGCTTATTTGGGGCCGAAATTATTGTATGATGTTCAATAATCAAACATACCACAGGAAACCTTTTTATTTCATTTTTATCTTTACATTACTTTTAAACAGATTATTCACAAAATCTATTATTGAGAAAAGTGATACAAGTGTAGCAACACAGATAAGCTGTGTATTCCAGTTAATACTGCCATATACTGTTCACAGGAACATAATGAATGGTACTTCATCTAATGTTTAAAATTAACATTTGGTGGAAATATAATCACCTTTACTTATAGCAAAAGAAGTATACCCAGTTTTATAAAAGTGATATGGCTAGTTCTTATTTCAATACATTGTATGACTGTGCATAATTGCTGGCATGTTTTAAAATACACATTTTGTTGTGTTTTAGAGCACAAAGTGAATTATTTTATTGTGAAACCAAGCCACATTTATATCTATATATACAAATGTTTTGTTTTTTTTATGAAATACAGTTTGCATTTATAAAAGTGAATTGCACTGTAGAAGCTCCAATTTAAAATACTTCATACACAGAAGAATTAACTATTGCCGGTAATGTAAAATGTATTTGATGTTGAATAGTTTACTACAATACTTTAAAAAAAGTTATTGTCAAAAGTAATGCCTAAAAGGATACCCATCAATAATTAGGCCACAAAAAATGGTCCTACACCAAGAGGTATGAAAGTGTAGGACCCTTCTCTTGTGGGTATTGTTAGAACAACATGTCACCGTGAGAGGAGAAGCCCCAGTTCCCTTTCTTATTGTTTTAACATTATGTTATTAGTTCACTCCTAGGTGTCAATTAAATTGGTGTCAGGTGAGAATATTTAAACCCAGTTTAAATAAAGTGACTTCATTGCAATTCTGCAACCAAACATACACATCATCAAGCAATACTTTGTTTATATATAAGTCTGGTTTTGTTTTGAATTTGTGATATTTGTGATATTTGGATAAAAGGAGTTGTTAGCAGGTTAGTGTAAAGGAGTTGTTAGCAGGTTAGTGTTTCTTCATAATCATGCTAAACTAAAACATATGTTGACATTACAACAATAGTGTTACTTTAGTATAAAGTTTACTTTAACATTGAATTTTTTCAGATCAGATTGAATGTACAGTGATATTTCTCCTAATGTTATAATACAATAAGTCATTATTATAAAGGTTTTACAATTAATAAACATCTTAAGAATGATGTACAAGCAATTGACATCTCGCCAACTGTCAATCAAATCCTTATCTAAATATCGATCGACCAATCAGCCATCGATTAATCGGGCGCTTCAGTTACCAACGAACTGTCCGCCATTTTCTAGACACGCTGAATCTAGATATTCACATTTTTCAACGAGTTTCGTTTGTTTTCCTCTTGAAAAACGAAGATAAAATAGAGTTAAACGGTGTCAATTTGGATTGTGTAACTCGGACAATAGATATCCAAAAAGATTAGTGGGTGACAATTATTAAGTTATAAGTTATTCTGAATACTTGCCATTTGTTTGTTAGCACATATTTGCTTTATGTTGTGTCTTGCAAGAATATAGAAGTCGGTCCCTTTTTGGATTAGTGTGTGTTATTAACAAATTGAGAGAATTACTGACTCTGTCCACATGTCACTCTGTCAAATGTGTCACTGTGCATGGGTTTTTCTAGCCACTTTGAGAAAAAGAGTCTGGTCAAATTGGGATTTTAAAATGTGGGAATTATTTATCAACAAAATGGACCAAATTTTGTATCAACAAATTTTCACACATCAGGGTTTTTCCTGGACATTTATTCAATACAAGACATTAAGTGTATATATATGTATATGATCACAAAACAAAATTAAATCATGTAGCAGCAATAATGTTCAAACATGTTATACAAGATATGATAATATTTGCTTTTTTTTTGACCTTGTGGTTTCCTTTAGATTTAAAAAATAAATAAAATGTATGTGAATTTTTTTCTTTGGTTGTTTGTGATAGGTTTTTAAAGATGAGTTGCATAAAGTGGGTATAAAGCAAACTGGACTCAATGTTTATGAAAGTTTTATGTGTTTCCATTTATGTTCAAATATGTGAAGTGTATCATTGTTGTGAGCTATTTTTCAATTTGCATCTTAAGTTTTAAATAATCGACAAAACAGCTCGTTGTCGGTGTTTGTTTTTCTGTATTTCATGCTGAATATGAAAAATTTCATAAATATAATAATGTAATTAACAGCGTTATTAACCTCTAAATTTTGAGGGTATTTACCCCTAGATTGATGTCTAAGAGAGAGATAGTTTAACATGTAATTGTTGTTTCTCTATTAAGGGTGTCTTTGCATGCCTTTTTCTGTTTAAATTATTTTTTGGGGAAAAAGTGTGGGATTGTTGAGTCGCGAAATCTTCCAAATTGTGAAGAATTTTATCGACAAAAGCACTATTTAGGCAGGGGTTTTTCCAGCCATTTTGGATAATAATCATATAAATTATGGTTACATATTTTGTAGATTTAAAAATTAAATTGTATTTTTTTTTAATGGGATTATTTTGTTCTGAGAATAGGGTAAAAGTATCAGTAGTTGATTAATATGGCATGATAAATATTTGTTGCCAATTAAATTCTTTTTCTCGCAGAAGGTTTTGCCATTTAGTTTGAGCTTTCGGCAATTATGTTTTCTACAAATGTTGTTTGAGTACTTGGTGGGTTATTTGTATTGGTTACAGCTGTAACATGTATGGGTAGACTTTTGATCAATGTGTAGTACATCAGGAAATTGCTTGTTGGTGTTCCGAATATGTAGCATAAATTATCAAAAGAAGTTGTTTATCCTGTAGTCGTACAATTGATCTTCATATTTTATGTTTCGTTCAAGCCAATGTTTATAGAAAAACTTCTTATTGTTAGCAGTTTTGTCCTTATTGTTTCAAAAATTTATTTTGATTTCTAAATTATGAGTACCAAGTAATGTAATATACCAGTCGTGATATTTTAATCAATATAAACTAATAATTGTAAAAAAAATACGGTATTTTAGAATTTTTCTTTTTTCGTCATTCGTGGTTTACAGTCCCTTTAAGTCCTACTAATGGGAACTCCAAAATGTTATTAACTGCAAATACCATACTCTTACCCATCAAGTACATATAGTAATAAGTAAAGCTTTTTGGGAAAAAAATATCCAGGAAGCATAATGATAGGCATTCAAAGCTATTTTACAGAAATGAATACAGTAAGTACAACTGACAGTCTAAACCATGTCAAACTGTTACCTGTTTTACTTGAATGTAGGTAAAAATGCCATAGGTAAAAATGCCAGAGGTAAAAATGCCAGAGGTAAAAATGCCAGATGTAAAGTGGTAAAAATGCCATAGGTAAAAATGCCGGATGTTATACAATTGCATATGCTATGGTTATAAAATAAAGACATTTATTAACATTTATTAACTGTAATGATATCCATATTAAATAATAATTTTTAATTTTATAATTTGCCATTGAACGCGTATTTAAAATAATAATGGTAAATAAAATGGACGCTTGCAAGTATTGTCATTAAATATTTCAAGCGGTAAAAATACTAGACAATGGTAGAGCGTTTACTATTTATTGAAGTTTTTTTAATGTACACAACAATTTAGCAATAAATGAAATCAGTTATTTTGGCAGTAAATCAAATTTTTCCAGTACAGAAGCCAGGTAACTGTGTATTGAGCTAATACGACAGGGATCACATCAGGTTGCTAATACACAGTGTAGACATCCCCTGACTTTGATTGGAGCACAATAAATCCCAATTAGTTAACAGAACAGAACAGCAAGTTTATTTGCATTTAAAGCATATACAGGTAAACATCAAACAACAATAATAATAAATACACAACAACATGCATCAAAATAACACCAACAATATGTTTATGCATTTTGTACAAATATATGACTTTTGTGAGAATGTATGATGTAAGAGAAAGCTCTTTCTGTTTTTACAAAGTTAAGTGATTTTTTTTTAATCCGCAATCGATACAGAAAAAAATGCAGTTAGATATTATGTATAAAACTTTACTGTCTAAACAATCTATATATTATCGGCTCCAAATGTTTCCGTACAATACTCAATATCCTTAAACAATAGTGCTCAAAACTCTGTTTTACTGTATAACATCTGGCATTTTTACTAAGGCATTTTTACCACTTTGCCTCTGGCATTTTTACCTATGGCATTTTTACCTCTGGCATTTTTACCGCATACCGTTTTACTTTGATATTAAATGTTCATGTCTATTCAGAAAAATATCTTTGCTCATTCATTCATTTGAAATGCACTGGGGCTGTAAATTTATGTGCATATCAAGAACAGAACTACCCATGTATCATGCTGATACAGTTATTGGTCTGGATACCTATAATATATAAAACAAGCTGAAGGGGTATATATATATGTACCCCTTCAGCTTGTCTTATCAATATTTTACTGATTATAATACAATTGGGGGGGGGGGGGGGGGGCACAAGCAAATCGATTTGAAGTTGAATCTACATAACTTATGTTGATAAGAGGGAACAAGGCACAAGTGAGCCCTTTATTTTGTTATTTGATACATTGCAATAGGTTGCATTTGGTGTGCCTTTTACATTTATACATACAGGTATTGTTTATTCCAATGGAACATTGCTATTTTAAATGTATCACGACTGAATTATAACATAGCAAAGGTTTACGCTATAATAATATAAATAAGCACATATACATGTAGATACAACTTAAAAATAAACCATTTTTACCCTGGTATAAAGTGATTCATAATTTGCATTTAGGTTCTTTGCAATTCAATTAATTGATGAAAGGTGAGGTTGTTCATTGCATATAGGTAATTAAGGATATTATTGAAATCACAATATTGCAATTGCTTTAAATAACTTAAAACTGGTGCGAAATTGCACATTTAATTTTTTTATTAATTGCAATTATCTATGATATGAGGCTTATAACGACTTATGAAATGCCAAGTTTGTATTTGTGTTTATGTAATTCGAGTCATTTAAAACTAAGGGTTTATTTGTATAAAGAACAGTTTTCAGTTTTTGCATTTCTTGTAAAACAAGATATTTGAATTTATTATAACACATATTAATATTGGTCTGGGGACTTACCCTCCATCAACTATTATTTTCATTTCACAGATACACAGAGTAAAACAGGCTAACGTCTTTTGAGCCAAATATTGTCAATATAAAATTGATCATAAAATCACATCGGGAGTACAGCGGTACATTTCTAGTATGCTATTTTATTTTTTGAAATTAATATTTACATTTAAAATAACTTGATTTCTTAATACACGTACAGCTTGTTGTGCAAATATTCTGCAAAAAAATAGTAATAACCACACAAAAGTTGTCCCCGCGGGCGCGAGAAAAACTACGTAGCAGTAGTAAAATATTTATGAATGAAATGTACAAGAGTATACATTTATGCGTATGCTCACTGACAATAATCAATGGTACTTTAGCGTAGAAAATATTCATTGAAGCTTTTTGCGTTTTCATCAATCAAGTATTGTTCCTCACAATTATATGTTTATACAATTATGACTTTGTTATTTGGAATATTTGCCTTTCTATAGGGAATTACCGTTGTAATAATGTCTTTTGATGCAAACATCTGTATTAAGTTGTTGATTTTCTGCATTAATTACATTAATGTTTTTAGACACATGGCTCTTGTATATAAATGTGATATTGCCATCATGTCCAATTGAATATACAATTATATAATATTATGGATAATAATGAATAATCATAACACAGTTAACAAAAAAAATACAATTATTTTCAACCCCAAAGTTTTCAAAAGATTTGTGTTCATTTAAAAAAAGGGTTAAAAAAAGGGTTTTGTTTAGTGTAAAGGTTACTAAGTTTAGTTCCATAAGCAAAATTTTAATGATATTTATCAAGCTTGGTGGCAAGTATTTTCAAGAGGCCTGGGCTGGACACTGGTCGAATGCTTTTCATTTCCATGTTTATGTTGGTAATCATGACTGTCATACTGATACTTTTAAAAATTAATTACAAAGTAATACGTTATTTTGGATGGACATTTAAAATTGCAATTTAAATTACAAAATAGTATATTAAATCACCTAGATTTATTGAAAAATCACATGCTTCATAAAGTTCATTTGTAAAAGGCATAACCATTTATTACTTTTGAGGGGGCATATTGATTACATAAACCACATAATTAGATAATTAAAAAAAAAATCTTGTAAGAAGTTCCGGGATATTCATCAAGTGATAGCTTAACACACGTTTTGCTTCTATACCATATCAGAAACATAACTTTTATTATTATACCCCCAGTACCATTGGTAATGGGGGCTATATAGGAGTCACTTTGTCTGTCTGTCGGTCTGTCTGTCCCGCTTGTCCGGGCAATAACTATGTCGTTCATCAAGGGATTTTGAAATCATTTTGCACATATGTTCACCATCATTGGACGGTGTGTCGCGCGAAAGAATTACGTCAATATCTCCAAGGTCAAGGTCACACTTTGAGGTCAAAGGTCAAAAATGGCCATAAATGAGCTTGTCCGGGCCATAACTATGTTGTTCATCAAGGGATTTTGAAATCATTTGGCACATTTGTTCACCATCATTGGACAGTGTGTCGCGCGAAAGAATTACGTCAATATCTCCAAGGTCAAGGTCACACTTTGAGGTCAAAGGTCACAAATGGCCATAAATGAGCTTGTCCGGGCCATAACTATGTTGATCATCAAGGGATTTTGAAATCATTTGGCACTTATGTTCACCATCATTGGACAGTGTGTCGCGCGAAAGAATTACGTCAATATCTCCAAGGTCAAGGTCACACTTTGAGGTCAAAGATCAAAAATGGCCATAAATGAGCTTGTCCCGGCCATAACTATGTCGTTCATCAAGGGATTTTGAAATCATTTGGCACATATGTTCACCATCATTGGACGGTGTGTCGCGCGAAAGAATTACGTCAATATCTCCAAGGTCAAGGTCACACTTTGAGGTCAAAGGTCAAAAATGGCAATAAATGACCTTGTCTGGGCCTTAGCTATGTTGTTCATTGCCATAAATAAGCTTCTCTTGTTTTGTGAGACAGCATGCAAAATATTCTGTGTCAATGCAGAATGTGGGGGTATACGTCACGTCAGTGACAAAGCTCTAGTTATATAATATTGTCAATGGGACACAGTAATATTAATTTCTATATGGATGAAATGTATATGAAGTGCTGCATGTACACTTCTGATAATGGTTGTGTTAAAGCGGAAATTCAATGTTTTGGTAAATTGAGCAAAAATTGAAAAAAAAAATGTTTGAAATATGCACATTTTATTTGTAGTTATGATATTTGCGAGGAAACAGTAATACTGAACATTTATCATGCTATACAATATCCATTATATGCACATTTTCGTTGTAGTTATGATATTTGCGAGGAAACAGTAATACTAAACATTAATCATGCTATACAATATCCATTATATGACAATTTCAAAAAACTGAAAATTTTAAAGTTCTGTTGTTATTGTTATATTTTGTGACATTGGTCAGTGGTTCGATTTATTTTTTTTATTTTTTTATTAGCTCGACTTTTTATATATAGTGGAGCTATGGACCTATTCACCCCGGTGTCGGCATTAGCGTGAGCGTGAGCGTTGGAATGTTAAAGTTTGTGTACCACCTCAAATATTTTCTATGTCCATTGACATATTGCTTTTATATTTTGCATACTTCTTTACCAACATGACCCCAATCTATAAACAAGAGCAGACAACTGTAAAAAGCATTTTGTAAGAATTATGGCCCCTTTTTCCTCTAAGAATATGCATATTATTGATAAATCTTTGTTAAAGTTTGCATACAAACTCAAATATTTTCTTTGTCCCTTGACATATTGCTTTCATATTTTGCATACTTCTTGACCAACATGACCCCAACCTTTAAACAAGAGCAGGCAACTGTAACAATCATTTTTTAAGAATTATGGCCCCTTTTTATGTCCCCCAGTCTATACTGGGGGGCATATTGTTTTTTCCCTGTCTGTTTGTTTGTTGGTTTGCACATATAATATTCAGGCCATAACCTTTGTTAAAGTTACGTACCACCGCAAATATTTTCTATGTCCCTTGACATATTGCTTTCATATTTTGAATACTTCTTTACCAACATGAACCAGATCTATAAACAAGAGCAGACAGCTGTAACAACCATTTTGTAAGAATTATGTTCCATTTTTATACTTAAAACATTGAAAATTTGGTTTTGTGATTAGGTCTACTTCATTCCTAAAGTATCAAAGCTATTGCTTTCTTACTTGCAACACTTACTTACTTTAATATGGGCACTGTGCAGGCAAAGTTGTGTGACTCTGAATGGCATTATGTCAGAATTATGGCCCCTTTTATATTTAGAAAATTGAAAATTTGGTAAGTTTTGATTTTTGTTCCACTTAACTCCTAAACTATCATAGCTATTGCTTTCAGAATTGGAACACTTGCTAATTATCATAAGGGGACTGAACAGGAAAAGTTGCATAACTCTGGTTGGCATGTTGATGGAATTATGGCCCTTTTTTGACTTAGTAACTTTGAATATTTTGTTAAATTTTGTGTTTAGATCCACTTTACTTCTAAAGTATCAAGTCTTTGGCTTTTAAACTATCACCTTACTATCTTATTAGTTCTTTTATGTCTTGACAAATGTTCAATAGGTTGTGGAAAATATACCTCTATAAATGTACAACTTCTTTAAAACATAAGCAATCATGCAATATGTTTCATTTATGCTCCTCTTCCAGTTAGAATATGACTATATTACCTTGACCTTATTGACCCATGATGGCTTACGTAAAACTGTAAAGCACTCAAATAGTCGAGCGCGCTGTCTTCTGACAGCTCTTGTTCTTGTTTTATACTTGAGCTTTTTTGGTCCGATGTTTGTATATATCAATTTAAAGCATATAATGACGACTTCAAAACATGCCAAAATCTGTGAACAAGTCCCATTAACCTTTTGACTTCAATTGACATTTATGTAAGTAATTTCATCAATATGTAGTTCTTCATTTATTTAATTAGCTAAAAGTGCATATTGGATTGATAAATGATTATATAACACATGTCAGAAAAAGACTGTCATTCCCCTAACTAATGGGCAGTCATTTTACCGTTTAAATAATTAATGCTTTAAAAACAAACTGTGGACAAGTCTTATTTTCCCTTCAGGATGTCATACGGTTTAGTACTCTTTGACTGTGATGGAACAACGGCCGTTGTTCAAAGGCGTCAACTTCAAGATGATGCAACTGTGGGACAGCGATGTCATCTGAAAGCAGCTGGGAACCACCTTTGTGAAATCTTACAGCTTACAGGTGGGTTCTCAGTCCCTGCTTGTCATTCATTCAGGATAGAAGTGGTACAATGTATGAATACAGCAATGTGCATGCTTCCATTTAGGCATTTCTACCGACCCTTCTCTATCTTCTTTAATTGATGGTAGTTATCATTCTGTCTAGCGGAAATGTATTTTGCAAATTTGCAAAACTTGCAAATTAAAAAAAATCGAGCAGGACTCAGTTTTAACAATGTATAAGTTTGTTTTTTGTTGTTTTTTTTTCACAGAATAAGAAGTCTTTGGAGTCAAATTATTGGTTTCTATAAGTTGATTAAGGATTGGGAAAATATAAAAAATCAACCAAAATATAGAATATCAACTGAAAAGGTTGGCTATCTTCCAGAACAAATGAATATAATACAGATACTGATATTTTCCAATAGTACAATATTAATAACGATGCAAATATCAATACTTTACCACATCAATTAAAGAGAATCTACTATTAATTGATTTTGTCTTAATAATAATAAAATGTACATATTTATGAATGATTATGTAGAAAACAAGTCATGTCATGTTAGAAAAAACCCTTGTCACATCATGTTATAGATTAGAGGATGATAAAGGGTGGGGGCTTCAGTGCATCTCAGACATTTCTGTTTCATACATTTTAAAGAAATAATTCCATGGATCCATCTTAATTTTAGACTTACGACAAAACATGCAAACATCTGTGAACAAGTCCCTTATTAAGGGAGATTATGATTATGCCTTGCGCAATAACTAAGCTGTGCTGATAGATTCATTATACCAATATGTGAAGATAATTATACCCCCACAAACAAAGTTTAGGGGGGTATATAGGAGGGTGAGATTGTCGTCTGTCGGTCGGTCCGTATTAAGTGTCCGCTCTCTAATGCGAGTTGTTTTCATCCGATCTTCACCAAACTTGGTCAGAAGTTGTATCTAGATGATGTCTAGGTCAAGTTCGAATATGGGTCATTCTGGGTCAAAAACTAGGTCACGGGGTCAATAAGTGCGTATTCGGTGTCAATGCGGCGTGTGGGGGTATTTGCATCTTAGTGACAAAGCTCTAGTTAATCATTTATTATGCTTGCCCGCTTCGTCTGTCCGTGCATCCGTCTGTCTGTCCGTCTGTCTGTCCTTCGGCACAATTTTTGTCCCGGCTATTTCTCAGCAACTAATGACCGGAATTCAATGAAACTTTACGGGAAGCTTCACTACCAAGAGGAGATGTGCAGATTATCAGCCAGTTCTGGTCGGATGATTTTTCACAGAGTTATGGCCCTTTGCAATTTTCCATTAACTGTACATATAGTGCAATTCTTGTCCGGGCTATTTCTCAGCAACTAATGACCGGAATTCAATGAAACATTATGGGAAGCTTCACTACCAAGAGGATATGTGCATAATTTCAGCCGATTATGGTCGGATGATTTTTCACAGTGGTCCTTTGAAATTTTCTATAAACTGTACATATAGTGCAATTATTGTCCGGGCTATATCTCCCCAACTACTGACTGGAATTCAATGAAGCTTTATGGGAAGCTTAACTACCTTGAGCAGATGCGCATGTTATTAGTGGGTTCTGGTCAGATGATTTATTTAGAGAGTTATGGTCCTTTGAAATTTTTAAGTTGCTAAACCATCCATCGTATTATTTTGTCCAAAGTTATGCCCCTCAAGACGTTTCTTTAATCTGAATATATAGTGAAATATTGTGACCAAAAAAATACTTTGGAGAGCATCACCCGTCTCAGTCGGTTTCTTGTTTATCCATGTTTGTCATGTTTATTACTGTTTTACATAATCACATTAATCATTCAAAGCATGGCGTAAAAAAAATATTATATTATTTTAGACACAAAGGATGCACTAGACCAATGGGAGCGAGTGTGGTCAACAACATCAAGGAGCAAGATGATTGACCAAAAGAGGGACAGTGGAGAAACTAGTGGATTTCTTGACCAGCAGGTACATTGTGTTATCATTATTTTGTATAACATTGCAGCTATTGGGCAGAAAAAGATATTTATATTAATGTTTTTATGCCCGGCCATTAAACCAAAAATGGTGATGAGGAACTAAGAAATACCCCTGTCCGTCCACGTGTTTCTCCCTGCGTCCAATTGTCCGAACTTTCGAATGACCATAACTTGAAAAGTAATATTGACTTGAAACGTCATAAGCTGAAAGATATCATTGAGTGGAAGTACACAGCAAATGTGTATTTTTGTAGTTTTTTTTTACATTAGATTCATTAGGATGTCTTGGTCAGTTTAGAGTTGTACCCTTAAATTGATACAACCTGAAGAATATTTTCAATCGGCAGTGGATTTCAATTCATTGCATTTTCTTGTTATCATCTTGAAACCCTCACATAAAATGGTTTTTACCAAACCATTCTAAAAAATTTACTTGGCTATGGGGAATGATTATATGCGAAAAGCCGTATAGTTATAACGGTGCATATCAAATTGTGTGTCAAATTGAATTTTAAATTTCTTCATGCATAAAGGTTAGTGCCAGTTTAATATTGTAAAGCTACATGTACATTTGTGTGTCACATATGTGAACTGCCCATTCTGGGAGACATTACTTGTCTATGATGGCCTTTTGTTATACAACATGTTCTGTCTTTTTTTCTTTCAGAATCTTCCACCATTTGTTCTTTTGGACCCAGTAACTGTTGTAACCGACTCGGTTGTTCCCGAGCACTCTGGGAAACGTAAGAAGTAATCTCCAAAACAACAAATCAGAAAACGAAAGGTTTGCACATGATTGCACATTAATTGTTTCCATACGCCGATAACAAAACCACATGGCGTCCACTGTACTTCCTAAAAATTGGTCATACACCGAAAATAGCAACCCGTGATGTAAGCTGTAGGTTAAAATTACGCTTCAATCAATACTGCTTTCTGCAGACTCAATGTGTTTTGCACACGTCTCGATCAGTCTTAACTCCGCCTCCTTTCCAATACGATTGGCGCAGGCTCACAGTAGACACTTGTGTATTAAAACCAACTTAATTACATGAACATAACATTTGTATATATGTTTAGGTTCTAGTTAAATCCTATTGGCAATTCTAGCCTTTTTTACAAAATGATTTTAACTCAATTAATTTTATATGCCCAAAAAACACTTTTTCCCTTGAAATTGTCTATAAAGTCAAACTCAGCTTTCCTTTCATCTGCCATTTTGATAACTATTATAAAAGCCGACAAGAAGAATAATAACCCGAAAGAGAATTGGGGATGTTTAAAAGCCGGTCGTCTAACTTATCAGAATGCTGTTACGTAAATTTTTTTTTGATCATTATTACTTTTGTTAATAATAACATCAATTATCATTTTTATTAATTAATTGTATTTTTTTTTTCATATTTTCCATAAGCTTCATCTTAAATTTTATAGTATGACATGCAAAAGTAGATCTTGCGGACTCCCATGTAACAACGCTACTCCGTATAATAGACTATTTATGATGCTATTTTTAATATAAATTTATTTTTACTAAACACCGATTTGTTTTGTTTAACCTTGATATCATTATTTCGGATGGCTTTTTTGGACAAAATGTCGATACATTTTTGTAGAATTTCCGTACTGGTATGTTGAAAACTCATTACAATAAGGGGATTGCGTATTGTTGCAGCACTAGCATATAGGGATCGGACTGTCTGTCCGTCTGAAATTCCGTCACACTTTGCGTTTCGGTTTCGAAAAATGTGGAAAAACACTTTGCGTTTAGGTTTAGAAAAATGTGGAAAAGGGGGCATATGTCATCCTATGGTGACAAGCCTTGTTTATTTATTGTATTTGCTGTTCAGAAGGCATAGAGATATTGTTTTGGCATTATGTGTCTGTTATTCTGTGGTCCGTCACACTTTTGTATTTCTGGAGCTATTTTAAGTAATTCAGGATTTGAATTTTATGGAATTTAAAAAAAATAAAGGGGTAATTATTATGTGTGGAATGTTTGAAAATGCACATTGAAGATCCATCAGATTGACTAAGACTACTAAGTAACACAGAGCTTTAGTTAATTAATTTAATGAAATTGAGCTATGCTCATAATATTCTGGTCAGGGTATGTCAATACTTGGAATTTGCTTGTTTTACATAGAATTTTGAGTTGTAAGTGAAGACCATTACTAAAAAAAAATAGCTTCACTTGATTTAAAAGTGGAGTTTTGTTTTGACAGTCTGCATTGGGTAACCTTTTTGTTGAAGTCAATTCTCAGACTTTTTTGGTTCAAATTTAGTATGCATGTTTACTATTAACACAGGAGCACAGTTCACAATGGGCAGATAAGCCTAAATTTATTTTTGTTGTAGTAATGACCCTTCGACTTAGAAACTTCATTTTTGATTTACCTTTTTGTTAAGGTCATTTTCTAAAAAACTGTCAAGGGTATTTGGTTTAAATTTTGCATGTTAACTGTCACAAATGGAACCCATTTTAGCAGGGCAGATAACCCTATATATAATTTTGTCAAAGGAATGCCCAATTTTTAACATGCAGTAAATTGTGGACGAGCATATTGTGTTGACTTTGTCTGTAAATGTGCATGTGTGGTGGAGGGCGTAAAGCTCTCACACCAATATCAGTCCCTGTATTGTTCTGAAAGCCATGCACCTATGTTTACTGTCAATATTAAAATCATCTTCAAAAAATATGATATGAACCATTTTCACTTTAAATTATGTTTCTTATAGAATGAAAAAATCCCTAACCCAAGACCCAAGAAAGTGACCCCTAAACCGAAAGCTGCATCGACTCCGAAGGCAACTCGAAAAGGGGCATCACATCCACAAGATGCCTCAACTCCGAAAGAGGCAACAATATTATTGGTAAGTGCAAGCATATGGTTAAGTGGGGGTGGTGGGGGTTGGCATCAGATATAAAATATTGAAAGAGTAATATTCACTTTTATGTTTACCTTAAGCAGGGTTCATACAGACCTTAAAAAGTGCCTAAAAACAATCTGGAGTGCTTAAAAGAGCTTATTTTCAAAGATTGCCTAGAAAAGTGCTTCGTAAGTCATTTAATTTGGTTAGAAAGGTGCTTTAACACAATTAAAAGTGTTGAAACCATATTCATTCTTTCCAAGCTTTCAGCTCATTTTGTGCATATCGATCCGATGATATTGATTGCTCCTCCTTTCTGAGGAGATACCCACTGTTTGTTTAAAGTCGTTCTGGTACTTGTTTTGACGGGAATTATGCAGCTGATGCTTCATAATTAAATAAGCACAACTATGTTTAATGACATTGAGTTGTTATGTATGTTCAAATACATCTTTGTAAGCATTGTCATAAAAAGTACTTAAAGACATTTCAAAGTTGCAAATAGGAAAAGTGCTTGAATTTCACTTTTTTTACCTTGAAAAGTGCTTAAAAAGTGCTTAAATTCCATTTGGAAATGTTTGTATGAACCCTGTTTAGGTGAACATGAGCTCACGGTTATTGTTGTCAGTATGTCTGGTTTATATTAATTGTTAGAAATAAAGAATGTGAACAATCACAATGTTGCAAACCATATATATTGATCTATAATGTATACTTGTTTTGTTTACTGTTTGTTCGAGGTAAAATGTTTCTTAGAATATGGACCTTTTTATGTTGTAAAAGTTAGTCTCCACAAGGGAGTAATGTGTTCTCCATATCTATATAGTAAAAAATTATAATATAGTAAAAAATATCCTAAACCACAAGGGCTAGAGAATAAATATTTTGCATGAAATATTATCTGGTGAAAGGTTACCAAGATTGTACATGCTGTGCCTTTTTTGTCAAAATTAGCCCTGCCCATTTGTTTTTCTTTAATGTATACATTTCAATCACAAGGCCTAGAGAATAAATATTTTGCATTGGAACTTTGTGTAGGGCACCTTTTCTTATGGTCTTGCAGTCCAAATTCTCATGAAAAAGTATACGAGTCCCTGTGAGATTTTAATTTTAGA
This sequence comes from Dreissena polymorpha, assembly GCF_020536995.1. Lineage (NCBI taxonomy): Eukaryota > Metazoa > Mollusca > Bivalvia > Myida > Dreissenidae > Dreissena > Dreissena polymorpha. The sequence goes on along the minus strand of NW_026273329.1, from coordinate 295,346 downwards.
TTGGTTTGAATTAAGGTTATTGGCCAAGGACCGTCAGGGGCATCTTGTTAACAAATTAAAATGAAAGTTGTAAAACAGTTTAAATCGAAGCTTAAGATATACATGTTTGATTTCAGGGCTCCAATGGAAGACAATTGAATGTCCTGAGTCAAACAGACGTCTACAACGGCCCAGGTGCAAAACCTAACCGAGCCCCTGTCCATGTGGCTGACCTGAGCCAGGACCAACAGGAGCTGTTGGCAAGTCATATCAACAGCCAACATTGCCACAAAGCAACGATGACTGAGCCTGCAATGACTTTTCTTACTGCAGAAGAGGTAGCAGGCTACGTTTGCATAAACTATGTGGGTAAAAAGCTTGATGGTTTTGAAAAGAAACTTGACTCATTTGAGAGTGTAGTACGAAGTGTTGAGAAACAGTTACGAAGGTTGGTGGCCTGTGAAGTTCTAGAGGCTGTTTCTGGTGATGTAACTGTTCCTGATGCGTTTGATGTCAATGATGCGCCTGTCAGTGCTTGTGACGTAAATGATAATTCTGTTGTGTCTTTAAGTGATGCTGTTTGTCATGATGTTGTGTCTATTGGGCATGACAGTATTTGTTTGTCTGGCGGCAGTGTTGTTAGTAATGGTGTCATGACTGTAGCTGGGTGTGAAACTAGTTGTAGAGCAAATCCAGATGCATCTATTGCTGGCAGTCTTGTAGGTCATGATAGTTTGTATGTAGCAGGTGGGTTTGCAGGGTATCATAGTGTGTCTGAAGCAGGTGGGTTTGCAGGTCGAGATGGTCTGTCCATTGGAGGTGGTGTTATAGGTACAGGTGGTTTTTCTGTAGGAGGTAGTGTTGTTGGTCGAGATGGTCTGTCCATAGGAGGTGGTGTTGTAGATACAGGTGTTTTTTCTTTAGTTGGTGGTGTTGTAGGTGGAGATGGTCTGTCCATAGGAGGTGGTGTTGTAGGTACAGGTGGTTTTTCTGTAGGAGATGGTGTTGTAGGTCGAGATGGTCTGTCCATGAAAGGTGGTGTTGTAGGTACAGGTGGTTTTTCTGTGGGAGGTGGTGTTGTAGGTGGAGATGATCTGTCCATAGGAGGTGGTGTTGTAGGTACAGGTGGTTTGTCTGTAGGAGGTGGTGTTGTAGGAAGAACTGAATTGTCTGCAGGAGGTGCAGTTGTAGGTAGAAATGGTTTGTCTGCAGAAGGTGGAGTTGAAGGTCGAGATGGTCTGTCCATAGGAGGTGGTGTTGTAGGTACAGGTGGTTTGTCTGTAGGAGGTGGTGTTGTAGGTAGAACTGGTTTGTCTGCAGGAGGTGCAGTTGTAGGTCGAGATGGTCTGTCCATAGGAGGTGGTGTTGTAGGTACAGGTGGTTTTTCTGTAGGAGGTGGTGGTGTAGGTAGAAATGGTTTGTCTTCAGGGGATGGAGTTGTAGGTAGAAATGGTTTGTCTGCAGGAGATGGAGTTGTAGGTAGAAATGGTTTGTCTGCAAGAGGTGGAGTTGTAGATAGAAATGGTTTGTCTTCAGGAGGTGGAGTTGTAAGTAGAAATGGTTTGTCTGCAGGAGGTGGAGTTGTAGGTAGAAATGGTTTGTCTTCAGGAGATAGAGTTGTAGGTAGAAATGGTTTGTGTGCAGGAGGTGGAGTTGTAGGTAGAAATGGTTTGTCTGCAGGAGGTGGAGTTGTAGATAGAAATGGTTTGTCTGCAGGAGATGGAGTTGTAGGTAGAAATGGTTTGTCTGCAGGAGATGGAGTTGTAGGTAGAAATGGTTTGTCTGCAGGAGATGGAGTTGTAGGTAGAAATGGTTTGTCTGCAGGAGGTGCAGTTGTACGTAGAAATGGTTTGTCTGCAGGAGGTGGAGTTGTAGGTAGAAATGGTTTGTCTTCAGGAGATGGAGTTGTAGGTAGAAATGGTTTGTTTCTTCAGGAGGTGGAGTTGTAGGTAGAAATGGTTTGTCTTCAGGAGGTGGAGTTGTAGGTAGAAATGGTTTGTCTTCAGGAGATGGAGTTGTAAGTAGAAATGGTTTGTCTGCAGGAGATGGAGTTGTAGGTAGAAATGGTTTGTCTGCAGGAGGTGGTGTGGTGGGTCATGATGGTTTAGCTGTAGGCCATGTCATGGAAGGTCAAGATGTTTTTTATGTTGGAGGTGGTCCAGTTGGTTTGGATGTTAATTCTGTTGGAAATGGTGATATTCGATGGGGCGTCAGGTCAAGAAGTGGTTTTTCTGATCTAGATGTTGTTAATAATGGTCGTCTCTTTGATAATGTAAGTGTTATGATTTCCCCGCATGTTGGATATGGTGAAAGGGATAGGGAATTAAACAGTGGATTTATTGTGTATGAAAATAGTAGGGATGATGATATGGATGATGATTTGGGTGGTGAAAGGGTTGTGTCTGCTGATAGGGTCCCTTTGAGGTCAAGGTTTGAGCAGCTTCCAGTGGTTATAAGGTCATATATTGATATGCAGTCTGTTTCAAAAAATGCGCCTGTGATGCTTCATCCAGACATTTTAGATAGTTTGATTACTCAACATGACGGGAACATATCAAGATTTGTGTGGGATTTGACTAAACTTTTGTATTCAAATGAAGAAATGATAGATAGCTCATTCAATGGCAAGGGAACAAGAAAAGCATTGTCGGCGAGAAGAAAATCGCTTATTCTAAATGGAGCGCAACAGGCATTTCCTGGAGTTGGAAAATGCACCCAGTATATTGCCACCGTCATCAACAATGGGTTTAAAAATAAAAGAACCTATCAGAAAAAGAACTAAAGAAGAAACTTTGGGAACTCATTACCAGTAATGAATAGAGCACAGTAAGAATTTAGCTATGCTTTAACAATATGTGTTGTGAAAAGTGATTTGTACCAGTAAAACATTGTACGAAATTGTCATTTTTTTTGAGGATTAATTGGGCTTTAATTTAATTTTGATACTCTTCATTTAAAAGTATGGCATTGTTTAAAGTTTAGTTTACAATAACCAGGTCCTTTTTGTTGTATTTTATTGTCATTAATTTTTTCAGTCAAAGAATACACGAGTCTGTCTTGTATCCTGGTTTTATGTTTGCTTTATTAATTATATTACATATAAAGTAAAGTAGTTATCCTATCTACAAAAAATAACCGGTTTTCCACTTGAATGCCAGGTGTAACGTTTTGGTTCTGGGTGACCATATTGCACGAATCGAGTATGGACTTTATTTGATTCCTGCTGTTTATGTGTGTATCTTTTTAACCATAATTTGTCTTGATTTGGGTTGAGTATTGTATTAAAAGCATCTCCTATTATATAAGTTTTATCCATATTTTGCAGAAGATGTTTTTCCAGTTTCAAAAAAACTTGTTTCATCTTTGTTTGGTCCATATATATTTATTAAGGTGATTTTTTGATTATTAATAATAACATCAATTGTGCATAATCTACCCGGTACTCTTTCTTTAAAATCGCCTATACTTACATTATCTTTTATTAAAATTCCTAAACCTTCACTATTTGATTTTTTCCCACTGTAAAAACATATTCCACTTCATTCTGATTGCCATTTCTTTTTGATAGCTCAAGACAAGCTCAATCTTTGACATGTATCATGAAGTAAACACACTGTTTAATTATTTTCTTCAAACCATTTGAATATACTTTGCATTTTATTATCATTGTTGAGACCACTTACATTTAAAGAACATATTTGTTCATACATTTTTATCTTCAAAAGGCTTTATTTATGTCTAATTGAAAAGTGCTGAATCTTGCCTATGAAATTTATAAGAATACATATTTATAACATCAATGAGGCTTATGAGTTATGAGCCTCTTCGTCGACTTAAACCAGGTTATAGATCTAGACCAAAGTTAAGTCAAATTACACTGAAACCTTTGTCGCATGGTAGTGCAATGTTAAATAACATACATATAGATATGAACACTTTTGCCATTTGTTGTCTCTTGTCTATGTTTTGCATGCAATATTATGCTTCATTTGTTTGTTATTGTTTGTTATTGATGGATGTGAAACCAGAGAAATAAATATGCAATAAGCTCAGATAACTTGTCTTATATGATACATGTGTATATAGTAAAAAGAAACGATCAAGTTATTCAGCATGTTTTGGAAATAATACTTTTCTGTATTGAACTTGATTCACAGATAGACAGTTGCGCGTACAACTTTCATGTAGGCCCCTATCTTTAACTGAAATAACACCATCGGGGGCATGTGTCATTCTCTGGAGACAGTTATGTTAAGCTCGGCTGTTTTCGGAGAAAACCCGAGGTATTGTAATAGCCAGCTCGTTGTCCGCCGTCCTGTCGTCCCAAAACCTTAACATTGGCCATAACTTTTGCAATATTGAGCTATATATATATAAGATAGCAACTTGCTATTTGGCATGCATGTGTATCTCATAGAGCTGCACATTTTGAGTGGTCAAAGGTCAAGGTCATCCTTCAAGGTCAAAGAACATTATTTTATTTTTTAAACTGCGTTGGCATCTGCTCTGCGGTGCTGTTGTTTATTATTGAATTCACCCTTAATGGGTGTGATTATTGCTATCGTCTATTGAAAATTATTTATTCTTTAAGGATAACCAAGTCTTCCAACTCAGTTGGGGATACTAAACCAATTGGTGAAATAAATCTGAACCAAATTGGGACTTTTTATAATATTTAGCAACACTTTAACTGCTGTGAACACAAAAACAGGAAATTCCTAAATAGACAATTTAATACAAAGGCACCCTAAAGGGGGCAGTGTCATTAAGGGTTTCTGGCTAGCACAGTAGACGGTACACTCTAACCACCAAGGCAATATGGATTTGATTTTTTAAGCAGGTGTTCCAAAGGAAAAAACTGGTTATTAGACTGGTGAATGTCGGCGGGAGGGTGGGCAAAACAGAACTTGTCCGGGCCCTACATGTCACTATGTCGTTCATTATCAGATTTTAAAATCATTTGTCACATTTGTTCACCATCATTGGACAGTGTGTCATGCAAAAGAATTACGTCGATATCTCCCAAGGTCAATGTCACACTATGAGTTCCAAAGGTCAAAAATGGCCATAATTGAGCTTGTCCGGGCCAGGTGAAGTCACTTCTGGGTACACTAACTCCTTTGCCCTCAGAACAACATCAAATTATATACTTTAAGTAAATAAAAGATGGCTTGAACTTTGACTGTTTGGGTTGCCTTTTAAACAGAGGTCCCAGTTTGATGGCATTCAAATGTTGATTTTGAATGTGTCATAATAAAACATTTCATGACATATTTCTGTTAAGAAAGTACATTATTGTGAACTTTTAAAAAGGGCTATAGCAATAAGAATATGCCTTAAACTTACCATTCTCACACAACTCCCTTTGTTATCTGATTTTAATGAAAACAAAGTCATTAGAAATATTCGCTTTCAATTACTCTTATCTTTTAGACACAATGCCATGTTAACAATACACATGTATATGCCATGTGTTTCATGCTTTTGAATGATTTGTTAATCTTTTTTTTTCATATTCATAAAATAAGAAAAAATAAATGTGTTACATGTATTTTGCAAAACCAAAACAATACCTGAATATTAGTTTAATTCTTTAAATGTTGTACACGTTAGTTAAAGTCTGGTGTTCATTCCAACAAAATGTAGAGCAAATCTCTGTTAATAGTTTAATCATTCTTTCAGTTTTAACATTCTCAAAACAGTATTCACTGACAGACAAACTCTGGTAGAAATAACCAGTTTCAATTGTTACAAGGATATTTTAAAGCTAACCTAAATGTCAGTAAGCTACTCAGTACAACATTGGTCACAGCAATATTCATTTTGTTGGAGTCCTTGATTTTTTAATGGTCCACCTCACTAAAATCCTGATATTCCACCGTCATTAAGCACAACGTGTGGTAGGACTCTGTGAATATGGTCGATGTATTTGGCACAGTCTTCCGCTGTAAGGTTTGTCCAAAACTCTGTTATTCCATCAACAAGTTGAGCCTTTGTTCGGGGCTTCACTTGTCGCTTTAAATAATCCTTCAATGTGGCCCAAACATTCTCTATGGGATTCAAGTCAGGACTCGATGCCGGTGCAGGCATGGTCTTTACTCTGTTATCATTCAACCACTGCATAGTGGATCGACTGGTGTGTTTGGCGTCATTATCCTTAAAAATAAACATTATATATATTTTATGATGTAAACCATACCAATTGCATACATGACTTGCAAGTTGCAACGCACATGGACAGAAATGTTAGCCTAACAATACTCAGTTAAACACGGATGAAATGCTTTGTAAATCGGTTGATTTAAAATCATAGATACACATTTGGCTTAAAAACATTGAATATTATTTATTACAAATTACTGTTCCAGGTATTTATGTATTTTTGGTTAATGGGGCAACAATGGATCTCTACAAACACAAGCAAATTTGATGAATTCATAGTCCCCGCCGAATAAAAATATCCTTTAGTTGCAATCAATTAAAGCGTACACGTTACTCTGAACAAACCAAATCATCCTGACGAATCTTATGCAAGAACCACGGGAGAATGATAATACACATTTAATTTTAATCGCATTTAGTTCCATACAAAAGCGCAGACAAACAACATTCTCAATTTCAATCAATTAAAGGGTCATAACTCTAGAGCTGAACCAAACAAAACTTGCAATTTAACTACCACAATATGATACTAAAAAAATATTTTTACATTTCATGACATTTCATACAATAGTTATTCAGAAACAGCTCATGGCAGAACGAATTACTCAATTTCAATCTGTTATTAAAATGATTTCAAACATTTTATAAAATTGAAAACAAGTCACAGTTGGCTTAAGGAAATGGATAGATATTTTAACCCCCCAAAATAGTATAAAAATCATTTGACGATTTCATTGAATACATATATATCAATTATTATATCTTCAAAATATATATTACAGTTAATACATATAATCGATATGATATATAAATGCAATTATGTTACATTATTTATTGATGGGAAAACTATATACCTGATAAAGTCGAAATCCATTTGGATATTTTCTGTTGGCAAATGGCAAGAGACTTGATTTCAAGATTTGCTGGTATGAAATGGAGTCCATTATGCCAGTGAAAACACAACAGCGTGTTGGTCCCAGATAACTGATGCCTCCCCACATGTGAACCTGAAATTCAGAATGGGACCATGAGCATGTTGGCTTTAAAAAAATTGATTTATTGTGAAAAGGTAAAGAGAAAGAAGTGAAATTGTATAAAGTCGTTGTGTCATGACAAAGTTACAAGCCACACCATAAAATAATACACTATTGTTTCCTTTGACCTCAACGTGACCTTGACCTTTGTTATAACCACACACTTCTTTGGAATTACACAGCGTCTTATACTTGTGAACATTTATGGCAAGTTATTTGACATTCTGCTATCCAATGACAGATTAATAAGCATTTCAACCAATAAATGACAAAGTTACAAGCTGGTCAAGAAAATAATACCCAATTTTTGAAATCACAATCAATGACCTTTGAAATAGCGAAACAATTCTTTCACATGACTTGCCATCGCATGATTGCGAAAGAATATGGTAAGTCATTTCAAATTCATGACAGAGTTACAATCCAGATTCCAGATAAACATAATCCAGACGGAAGGCAAACCATAGGACGGACGCACATATACCAAAATGCCATTGTGACCATTTATTGAATTATGTTGAGTTCACTGCAAGCGAGCTGGACAAAAACTGTTTGCAAATAAAGAAATAGCTCATCAAGTGAATTATCTATTATTTTCATACATCAAAATACTGTAATTCTCATAAAAACAAGGAATTTTGTTTGTATTGAAGATATGTTTTTTTCCAACAATAAATACTTCACCATTTTCAGAAAAATAACTGATCACAACTGACATGGAACAATTGAGGTGTTCAATAAAATAATGGTGCAGTGTTAGTGTATGTATCATGATACAACAAACCAAACATATTTTCAGAACATTTATACCTAATTAAGATGTGTATAATTTATTATCGATTAGCAAAAACTTCTTGCAAAGTACATATGTACATGTAACTTGATGTAAGTATCAAGCATTCGGTCTGACAGACTTTTATAATGTGTCAGTCCGAACACATTCCTGTCAGTCTGACTAAGTTAAAGCAAATAAATGTTCAACACTATAATAATAAGAAACTGTTTTAGTTATTATTTTTAATTGTATTGCATAATGTATTATGTGTTTTATGCATCTTTACATGAAGATTCAGGCTTTTTCCGCCCAATGCCACGGGTCCGAAATTCGACCCCATTCCCAATGCAAATCTGGTTGTTTTTTTTCCCAAATGAAAAAAAAATCCCAATTAAAAAAAACAAAAAAAAACATGTTTTTTTTTTTTTTTTTTTACCCTTTAAATATATAAGTTGACCTGATCCGGTGTAGAAAATAGAAAGTATTGCATAATTAAATTATCTGTTGCCTTGAATAATTTGCTTTAAAAACTGTAAAATATGTTAATGATTATTTAAGACTTTCCTTATTTCCCTCAAAATCCGGCGCTTCGCGCGATTTTTTTCACCTAAAAAAAAGCCAAGCCTTTTCCCCAAATACAGATTAAAAATCATGCACTTGTCACACATGTTCATAATATTTTGTAAAATTTAAATAATAAGTTATCCAAATAGTCGTTATTTACCAGTTAACGGCTTCTTTGAAATATAAGAACCACTATTTACATGCAAACATTTTTCCCAATTGAGCAAATTTTGCGATTAATTTTTTTCCCAAAATGGGGGTTTTCACGACGCGAAATTCCCAAAATTCCAGTGTGGCATTTTCCCAAAATGGAGCGGAAAAAGCCTGAGACTATTTTCTTTAACAACTAGTATATTAGCAACTGAATTTCTTGTCAGTCAATCAGACTGACATTCTTTGGTCGTTTGTCAGTCCTGCACAAAAATTGCCATATGTACATGTAACATGGTACACAGGTTTCAAAATTGAATTATTCACCCTCTCAAAGACTTAAAAGACCATTTGCGAAAGCAACAGGTAAAAAAATATCACAAACCTTCAAGGCATGCTTTGGCTTTGGACACTTCTTTGGAAGACTGGCAAATGATGAACTTCTCTTATAGAACTGGAAAGAGCCGCTTGTTGACATTTCTATTGATGTCTCATCTGTAATACATATTCAGAGATAAATAATTAAACCTATTAGGCTATAGTATAGTTATGATATATGTACCATTAAGAAAGCAAATTCACGCCAAATTGACATTTATATGATGTGTATGCAAAGAATTCAGTTAAAGCTAATAAAACATCCAGTTGCTGGCATTTAAAAAACTATAATTATCAACAAACCAAGTCATCCCAAAGAAACTTGTTAGAGAACCACTAAGTACAATAATGCACATGTCTATAATGTAAGTTACACAATATAATTCTATACAGCAGGTTCAGGCAGACACATTTCCACAATTTTAATCAATTAAGGGCCACTAGACTTGATCCCAACATAACTTAAGAGCACTTTTACAGTAAAATAATACACATGATTGTATCTTTAATTTCATGAAATTTATAACACAAGTTACCAAAAATCAGCAGCCTCAGGACAGATAACATGGCTTATAATTTCAATCAATGCAGGGCCATTACTTCTTTTAAGTTACCAAGTTAATATTGATAAAAATTCAATGTTAATACATGTAAAACAAACATATTGAGGTCAGTGATGGAAAATAGTGGTCGCCCTTGAGCCCAGGGCAAGTAGATTTTGGCCTGAGCAACTCAATTTCAAAAGTTGAAAGTCAGGCCAGCAACTTATTTTTGTTTTTAACAATTCAGTGCAATAAAAATTTAATAACAATTGGCCACCGTGGATCAAAAATGAGTTAAATAATATTCATTATATAGGCATAGGAAATGATTCTATTCAGGCTCATCAATTATGATACATTCGATCAAGGAGATTAATGCCAGTTTGATTTGTATCTGTACCATATGATTCTAAACAATAGTGAATAAGCAAATTAAAATAACATTTAGGGAGAAACCGCAAGAGTTTGGTGTGAAGAGTGTAGAATAACAAGAGGCCCATGAAGGCCTGAATCGCTCTACTGGCTGGAATGTCAATGGAATGGAAAGTCAACATGCAAGGGAATACTGAAAACACAAATCCTTTCATCCTTGCCAAATGAATTATCAGATGGCTTATATTTTATTTAATTTTAAATTAATAATTGCAACCAATTAAACAACCTACTTAACAGTTAAATGCCTCGGACCAATACAAATTCAAGGGGAGATAATTCTGGACTTTTTACTCTGATGTAACCCATTTTCAATATGGTTCGAGTCCTCATTAATATAAAGACACTGTACAAGTTTGAAAAGAATTGGATGAAAACTGTGGAGTTTATCGTGTAAACAAGAAAAAGTGTAACGCACGCATGCATGAACGCACAGACGTCTGATGTAAGAAGTTATTTTAATCAATTTCTACCAATAATGGCCACATTGGCCATATCAGTTATTTAACTAGGCCGATTGTGACTGGGTTGATCAGGATCAAACAGAGTTTGTTTTCAGGCCCTGTAGCACTGATTTAGTCAAAGTATAAGTAATGACATTATGTCAAAGGGACCTTGTAAGTTGTATACTTATTAAGTTAAATCTGGTAATGTTGCGCGGCCGGTAATGTTGTGCACTCCGCAGTCCGCATACTTACAATACATTCGAAGTGAATCACAAATTCCCTGCAGTCTTGAGCGTTTTCATAGTGTAGTGAAATAAGGTCACTTCCAACAGCCTTGCTGTTGGGCTAGCTCTTTAGCGACGTAGTTAAAGTGTCTGACTACCACTCTGGGGGTCGTGGGTTCAATTCAATTTAAATTAAGAATTCATAAGCCCAACGTGTAATTTAGCATTCCATTGCACAATATGAATATCCAATCATTTATGGTATTTCTTGTTGTTGTTTTTGGCCATTGAAAATATATCACATCAGACGACATTGTCATCATTTCCCGAAATTCATTCAAACCACATTTGGTATGATCTCCACATGAGCAATGGCCTTGTTTTGATATTTTCGATATTTTGAGCCTAAATGAGGTCATTTCACCAAGTGCGCAAGATTAGCGGACACTGTGATAGTTTGAAAATGAGGTGGGTCATGTTTGTTTTGAAATCAAATCGGACAGTTCTTCACTGAATTAATCAGATATTTTTGTGTTAATTAGCACATGAACTTCTTATTTTCATAATAAATTAAGATATTATGTTGTCAATATATAAAAGAACATGTTTTTAAACCAATTGACCCTTAACTGCGCAAGATTACCAGACAGCATCGTATTACTATACACACTAGAAAACATGTTAAATTTGTAACATTAAAAACATACCTGTTAAAATTACATCTAGGAATTCTTCTCTTGTCCGCAACATTTCTAATGCAAAATGCCTCCTCACAGAACAATTCTTGACGCTTATAAGTTGGCAATAAGAAGCTTGTTTGTAGGTCCACCCAAGTTTTTTTCGTATTACTTTAACAGTCGCAATGGACAAGCTTATACCAAATACGTAAAGGATTTTGTCTTGCACTTCAGAGGCAGTAAGTTCGTTATTTTTTCTGTACAAAAAGTTCACAAACTCGTAATGTTCATTTTTCACCTTAATTGTTCGGTGGGTGGGGAGCTGTCGTTCCGAACGCAGTCTCGCGATTATTTTTCTAATTCCTCTGTCCGTAATTGAATACGAATCTTCCAATCTCAATCTCTTCGCAATCACCACTGAATTGTATCCAGCAGAAAACAACTTCTTTATTTTTGATAGTAAAAACCTCGGAGTTCTGTAAGGCATTTTATAACAAAATTTGGGAAGAGTTTTCTTTGTTGTTGTTGTTAAACTAACTTCCGCCAATTGCTTGATTTCCTTTAAACTAAACCGAATAAAACATCCACGGATACTTTGCACTATTAGTAGATTGATAATTTCCTTATATTTGAGGTCTTCAACATTTGGAATTTTATATAAAAGATATTATATATTATACGCATATTTTAGAACGAAGTTAAGATGGCGGCGTTTACGGTAGCTCGCGATAATAACCCCGCCTTTTCACCCCTGCGCATGCGCAGTACTAGCAAAAGCTTGCATTCTAAACCCCGCCTTTTCACCCGCACGCATGCGCAGAGTGCTAGCATCCCTATTCAGCCCTAATAACTCCAAATAACTCCATAAAATCCCTAAAAACCCCTAGACGGGATTGTTAGAGGTTAACCCCTAAAAAAACCGGATTGTAAGAGATTAACCTAAAAAAATATTCAACCCTAAACAACCCCTTATTTGCGGAACAAAATCCCTAACCCCACTGTATGAATGAAGAAGCACGCACAAATGACACAACAACTCGGTTACCACAAGATATTTAGTCCGAATGAGATGCATCTAAAAGTAAACACCACACAAGCTAGGTAACCATCTTATATCAAGTGTAATTGAAAGTCAGTTACAAGCATATACGTACCGACAACACCAATGACACTCTCCATAGCAGTAAGTTAACAAAACGATAGCAAGTCTGCATGGAAGTCAGCTACATGCAGATAACTACGGGCACATCATCATATAAGTTACATTATGGTTACAGGAGATGTTACTATAAGAAGTACGTGTGTGCTGTTTGCTTTACAATACGCCATACAAAATACACATACAGAAGCAAATCTATATTGCAATAAAAAATGTCATTCAACCAATACACATACAGACAATTAATAATATGATATCGCCGTCCTATAATGTAATCGCAAATGTTACTCCCCAAAAGAGCTAAATACACTATGATTTCGAAAGTCTTTGCCGGCATAAAACATGTTACCGTCACTACAGCTATGTTACACTAAGATATCGCCATTGTTTTAATATCACTGAATCAAAAATCATTTAAGTTTGCATAATTATTTTCATTTAAAATGTCTAATTTGGATAAAATTAGGAATACAAAACGAAACCTTAAAGGTAAATTTTCAAAAAACGTTCCAAAGAACAGAACAATGTGGATTTAAATGAACGTATAACCGACAATCAGAATGTCTGGTATGACCACTGTTATTTTGATGATTTTTCTATCGGATCGTCGGTAAGCGTGACCACATGTGAAAACAGCGATGCCAGTTTGAAAATTGGTAGACGTGTCGTTGAACTCGACACATTGGCCGAATCGCTTTCAGCATGGTGTGCTTGTAAAGAACCATACGTTTACTTAAAGGGGCCCTTTCACAGATTTTGGCATTTTTTTAACTTCTTCATTAAATGCTTTATATTGATAAATGTAAACATTGGATCATAAAAGCTCCAGTAAAAAATCAAGAAAAAAATTAAAAAAAAGGAAAAGAACATTGCCCGGAGCAGGTTTCGAACCAGTGACCCCTGGAGTCCTGCCAGAGTCCTGAAGTAAAAACGCTTTAGCCTACTGAGCTATTCCGCCGAGTACACATTCTTGACGTATTTTATACGTTATATAAGCAATATTCGTAGTTTCACAAAATTTAACGACAAAAACAGAACTCTCCAAATTATTCAATCGTTTCGCGTTGCAACGCTTTATAATTTTTAGGTTTTGAAATCGTCAAAAGATGCATATAATGGCTACATTAGAGCATGGTTAATGTTCAGTATTACTGTTTCCTCACAAATATCATAACTAAAACGAAAACTTACGAATCTGAAACAACTTTTTTCAATGTTGTCAATTTACCAAAGCGTATAAAGATCCCTTTAACACAGACGAAAGCAGGGATTTCGAACTGCCATGTGTATTGGAAAAACAGTGTAGCAGTTGTGGTGCAATTAATAATGTGGCTACTGGACGAAACGGTGGCAGAGTTTATGACATGTACGCAAAGCTTGCATTGGGTAAGACTTTTTTTTCTGTTTTTGGTACATTGGTGCATTACATAGGCAAGGCGTTGAACACGCCAAATAGGCAGAATGTCACAAATTCAACAAAAGTACAAATTACAAAGTCATTATCATTTGAAATGTATAAACCTATATATAAAATTGTATGTTTTTTTTATATTAAAATTCGAATTCAATCTACTAGACACCACACGTTATTATGCAAAGAGATTCTTTGATGAATTTCATATAAATACACAGAAAAATGTATGAGCTAAAATCATCGTCCAGTCTCGAAAAACAACCCTTCATTGTCCTTTCGAAATCAATGCTATTTATACATATACAATTTAACATGAAAAAAACATTTAACAATGTAATAATGTTATTCAGCTCAAAAACACACCAAATCACCAAATGTATAGGAAGCAAGACACCACCTACAAAAACGAAATCGCTGGCAATGTCGAAAACAAATTCCATTACTCCTATTCAAATGCAATCGTTAGTGCGCCTTAACACTCACGAGTAGCGCGTCGCAGGTATTATTGGTATATCCAAGCAACCTGTTGGTGTTCTCTTTGAAGAAGAGTGTGTTGTTAACGGATGCGTATCCTACACTCAGTGGCCTCTTCATTACGACATTTGGAACATTTTGAAAATGAAACAGGTATTACTGTAAAACCATTATTATTTGCTTACCACTTATATGTTTGAATTTGTGTGGGTCCTCTAAATAAAAACAAATGTTCAACGAAGATGTTTAAGTTAGGTCTAAATCAGTCATAAGTTTTAACAATTCATGAATTCAATAACACATTAGATGACTTTTTACCAACAGCTGAAAAAAGCAACGGCTGTACATTTGCAAATTAAAGTTGTGTATGTAGTATTAATCTTTGTTTATGAGTGATACATATTCAACGTGCTATTAATTCCGTTGGATTACTTTTGCTTTGTATTATTAACCCCACAAACTGTGATCATATGTACTTGTTCGTATTAATGATGTAGTTCGTACATTTTAACGAACTTTCTTAATGGTTGAGTTTTAAACAAAGGAATTTATGATTTTTTTTAACTTCAGTGTTAAAATACACGTGTGATACAGCTAGCTAAAATATATGTATAGTTTATGATTACATGTTTTTGACCATATTTACATTTTTGAAAGCTTAACACATGTAATTCAAGAAAGTATTTTTGGGTCAATTTTCACCATTCATGTTAGGTGTAATTGACGGTTAAATATGCATGATTGATTAATTAAAATAGTGTAAAAAAAGTTATAAAACAGTATATATATATATATATATATATATATATATATATATATATATATATATATATATATATATATATATATATATATATATATATATATATACAATTTGCACAGATGATATTGTGTGTTACTTATTTTTTTGTATAATGAAGACAGATGTGTGTGTTAAAAGCCTGTTATTTTGAACATGCAGATAATGAGACTATCGGTCAAGAGTATAATGGTATGTACATGTTAGATTTAATGGGAGTTTGATACATGTAAGTACCTGAAGTACAAAAGGTCATGGGACTATTGGTATACTAATAGCATTTTTTAAACTTTACTGACCGATTACATATTTATGTTCATGACCATGGCATTTACGCTTTAGGGGTCATTCATTTGAAGATTACTATGTAATCATTTAAACAGAATAATGTTTGCAAATATCCTCTTTACATAAGTTAATGTTAATATTTGAAATACGTGTTTTTTTATTGGAGCATGATTTTTATGCGCAGTTTTATGTAAATTGTGTTTGGGCTAGAGGCCTTGTTTATTGATTCTTCGAGAGTCTTAGATACATATTTCTAAAGATTGTTAAATGTTCCCGCACTGCCTCAATGACTTAAGTGTATACTGAAATCGTTAATGTATTTCATGTGTGTGAATTAATTCGGAATTTCATTCAAATATATATGTTATACGCTTTAACATGTTAGTAAATATCTCAACAAAGTGTGTTGTATCTAAAATCGAAATTTTCAAGGGTACACTACTCGTATTTGATTTCTTGATATACATAATGCAGAATAATGCCCTTGTTCTCACCAGCTAAACTCTCTGTTTGTACTATTCCAGCTCCACACGTTTCCTCTATTTTCTCATACAAAATAGAAGGTATGGGTTTTTGAACATTAAACAACGAACAGAGCCTAATGTTATAAACATGGGTTGACGATATTTGAAATATTTCTTTGTAATGCAAGTTTATTAGGCGCGAACGCATATTTGTAAGAGGAAACTGCCTGCATTAGGTGGCGCATTCAAATCAACTCATACGATTAGAGTTATTAAAGTTCAATAACTTTCACGAAACATGTGTATTTTATTAATTTGTTAAATTAGCTTTGTATTTCCATTCGTTTGTCTTATATAATTATATTTGTGGGGAAAACATATTGGCAAACGTTAATAACATGTCCAATTACATTGGAAACGAAAAACTACAAATTTATTAACACAACGCTAACTTTTACATCAATTTAAAATAAAACACGTGTCCATTGAAATTTCAAAAACAATAAACCGATATGTTATGTGAATCAATTTTTCTACCAATGATAAATTAAATGGTATTTAAATTAAATGCGTTTAAATTCCCTTTTTTAATTATTTAATTGGAGTGACAATGCTAAGAGGTTAAATTGTATTTATACTTATATGTATTATGAATATTGCTTATATGTATTATGAATATTGCTGGGTATGAGGTTGAACGCTCTTAAACCGGTAAAAACACCCAATGCTTTACAATGACCGTTCCTAGGCGGTGACACGAGCTTTATTTTTATGTGTGTTTATGTTGTTTTGTATTGTGCTGTTTTTTACTTTTTTTGGCAATTGGTCATTTGCATGAAAGGACTAACAAATTGTACAAAATGAGACTGCACTACTGCTTCAGCAGTTTGAGTTTCAATTCTTTATATTGTGTGTGTGTAATCAAGTGTATAACATACTTACATTCTCGGGTGTTAAATGAGGACTGATGGGAATAATTGTCAGTGTTGTTATTGCTATTCTTTATTTCCTTCAATAATTAACTTATATTTATGCATTAATCACTAATTCTTAATTACTTCCAATTTAGCTCACCTTGGCATCATTACAATAAGATATGCATACTTTGACATCGGAAGATATATATTTGTTAAAGAGATGATGTTACAGAAAATTATGGAGACTATAAGAAACATTAAAATGTTATGTATGTAGACTCACAATTTAGGTATCATGCTGCTAAACCCAAACCCAAGTAATTAGTCAGAAACTGTCTCTCTATTTCTAACAACAGTGACCTTGACATTTTTTGTCCGACTCGCTCTAAGACTGGTTCCATAATAAAGTAGTCTATCATGCGATCTGGCTTTGAAACAGACTTTGCTAAGGTAGTATGCTCATAAAGATTCACAACATGTTTGAAAAAGATAAGATTACAACTATTAAAAATAGAGAGTGGATAATGTTTATTTTTGCCATTTTTTTTATAATTGATGTGTCATTCATGCATTCTGCCTATTTAACTTGGCCAAACTTCCCAAATGCATTTTAAAAAAATTGCATGATTGAACCTTTTGAAATATTGAGCGGGCATTATTTTCCTTAAAATAATATTAAAGCTTAATATTGTCCTTAAAGTTGCCGCCCGCCGCGAACTTCCCGACTTCGACCGCTGGTGTTCCAATCATACGTCCTTCTTTAAACAGGCGAATAAAGAAAGAAACAACTTTAAAGGTTTCGTTGTAATGTCAAAAAGTATGAGACATGCATGTAATGGTTAATCTACGCATACAAGGTAGTAGGATCTTAAATGGTTGTTTTGCATCAATTCTTAAAATCAATTCAACCATTTAAGGAACGAACTATGAAATATTTTGCAAAACTGCGTTTACAATGAGGTAAACCTTAAATATCATATTGCAACAGCTACATGCGAAAAGAAAACGTGTAAGTGAACTACATAAAATCACCGGTTTTTTTCAAGTTACGCTGTTCAAATAATCACCGAGTGAAAGCGGAAAGAGTCTTGACAACGGTTCAACGAAAGGTTTGTTATGTTTGTTTAACAGTTTATACGTAGCATTAAAATATTGTTTTAATTCATTGTAAAAAGCTCAGATATATTTTAAAACTTAATACGTTCCCCTGTTTAATAGTGATTGCCGTGTACTCAATTTCTTTTTCTGAAACACGATAATGTAATTCGTACTTTGTAAAGTGTACACGTTTCTAGTTCGATATGTCTTTATAAATACATTTTATTCGTTCTGTAAAAAATAACAATACAATGCTGCTTACTTTACTGTGCACCTCTTTAAGTAAATACAACATATGTCATTACAAATATATTAATATATAGCTTTAAAATGTATGCACGTCACTATAGAGATTAAAATGTGTATATATTTATCTCACCTGGTTGGTGTAATTTACTACCTTAATAGTGTTTAAAATGTATTATCAACGTTTAAATATGTATAAACAGGTAACGCAAGTTATCGGGTGCAATCACAATGCTTAATAAAGTGGACATACGATATTAAAGCATGTATTAAAGGGTTTGTCTTCGATAGCAAGATAAATACATTATGGGAACGTCCATTTGATTGGTTATTATGGCGAAATCGTGTCTCAACTTAATCACGCACGTCTTATGATGCAATGTAGCAGCTTAAATGAGTATTTAAGAATATCGCGGATAAAATAATTTCCTTGAAGTAACATATATTGCGTTATTACCGTTGCAATGCCAAGTTACCGTCTATTTTGATCTCCCATAATGATAACTGGCTATTTCATTAACTATAAATTAAATAAACCACAAAACGTACCCTCCATCATTGTACCTCTCTTCTTTACTATTATAATGATATATTTTAGTTATTTTAAGATATTGGCTACGGCTTTAAAGGTCATTTAAATTCAAACTTAAGTGTGCATACAATCAGTTTGCATCAGACGTATTTGCAAATTGTAAGATGAGCGTTATTATGTAAAGTGTTTTATTGAGAAATGTATTTGTATTGTTTTGAGGCTGTTGGTTGGTTAAATATAGTATTATGATGTTAATAAAAGTTATACATATGTATTCATTTGAACAATCCCAACATGTCAGCATTAGTGATCATGACGGTGATAGTATAATACATGTTAAATTGTATTTCTTGTATATATGTAGTGCGTTCACAAATAACTTACAGAGATTGCGCAACAAATATTTGATAAGCAGACATAGTGTGTACGGATATCTTATACCCAGTCTGCTTGATCGATTACATGCACCATTCTCATTATGATATGAATGATGGTTATGTAGAGTTAAATCTCTCATTTTCATATTTTGGAACAGCGACACTATCTTGAAATTAAATAAACATTTACTCTACGTAACTTGAATACAAAATGTAGCATTTTTTGTTTCCATACAAAGACATCAATGCACCATTTCACATTTTATTTACTATTATGAGATGTTAATGTATAGCTTTATACATCTGACCGATCTCTGAGCATTACTTACCTTAATAGAATATCAATAATGCGTATGGAATGTTATTATATAGGAGATGTTTGTGTGTGATTCATATGCGGACACACAACATGTTGATGTATTCTTTGGCATAGCTAATGAACATTACCTTGCTTATTTATTCAATTAAGAATCGTATCGTATATAATTAATTGGAAAAATTGAGCGAGGTTGAAATGTGTTGTTCATTGTTTGCTTCATCGCTAGTTAATCTATAGCAAAACAATACGTACGCCTTGTCCGTTTGATCTTTCTGTTCAAACATGTTATGAATTTAACGACAATGCTATTTGGAAATGATGCAACACATATTAATATACTTGTGGGTTTTTTTTCGCTTACACATTGTGTTTGCTACATCCGTCTGAACATTTTTGTTTTGTTAAAAACCAGCAAACCATGGGAGGATTTGAGGGGAAGGTGCCTTCCTCCCCAAAAAATGTTTTGTAACGACCTTTTTTTTCGATTTAAAATCCGTTTTCAGTAAGATATAAGTTCGTTTCTGTAGCATGTCTCTTTCATTTAAGTGTTAATTATCGTTATGCAATAACATATGCAACGTTAAATCCACATTCTGATAAATATTTAAACAACATTTATTTATATAACGTGGTAAATAAATTATTGTCAAACAGACACGATTTTCTTCGTCCCTGGTCAAAATGTCATGTTTTATCAACACCTCATGTTTCATTGGCTGAACTCTTCCTGTTTAAGTTACGCATTTCAACATCTATATTACCTACTTCCGTCTGGTGTTGTAAGGTTTGTTCATATATCAATATGCTGTTTGAGTCAGTTGACGACAGTCAGCTGTACATAGCATACACAATGTTTTGTTGTCGCGAGGCCCGTTAACTTCTTGATAAGGGCACTTGCAGAGCGTCGAGTTTGATAACAACACAATTCAATTGAAAAACTATTCGCGTTTGTGTGCGTCATTATTGAATCAAACTAAAATACATACATGTGAGTTAAATAACAACTGTACCAAAACGAAGAAAACTTGCCTCTGATAAAAACATGCGAATCTCAGACGTTTGTAATTTTTTTTATTCAAAAGAACTAACAATGTATTTCGCTCAAACGTACCTATTAATATGACTTATTCAATGCGTATCTTAGTTTAATTTGTTGTGCAGTTTGATTTGTGTAAAAACGATTCGTAATGGCTAAATAGTCCACTCGTTACTTTAAATCCATTAATGCCCAGCCAGTGAATAGCTTCATGCATCGTTATCAAATGTCAAGTTATATCAAGTTGAATGTGGAGCTAACACACCGTTCAGCGACAGTTACTATGGAAAACATGTTTTGCTCAGTCATAGGTAATATTTATGAGCATATATGAGTACATGAAACATATATACACATCCGCATATATGAACGTGTTGTTAAAGATATAAAGTGTCTACATTTGTATTGATATCATATATCAGTATTTAGTGATTATTAGTAGAGCATATGCATGTTGTATAAATGGACTTTGTTTGGGTCTTTCATATACCTAAATGGTTTCACACTTTCTGTATGTACAGCGCTAGCTTGGTATGTTATAAGAGCGATTATGCATATATAAACCGGATCATAAGTGTGTACTGGTAGTTTAAAACAGTGTTTGTAAACTTCTACCGATCGCTACGACAGATATGCACTAAACTAGCATATGAAGGTTTTGATATACGTTACTCGTCAGTAGTTTTATGTCTTAAATGCAACATGTAGTTACGGTCGCTTGCGACTGTAATATCAACTGATCTACTGGACAATGGTAATACTAAAGAGCCTTGTGAAATGCGTATTCTGAATATGTGTATTTTTTAGAGCAATATAGCGGTCATTTAGAATCCTGTGGTATAACAATTGCCCAATATTGCAACTAGTGACGTTCTTTTGAACTCCATTTGACTCGTTTTTAAAATATGACTACATATGGTGAAGGCAAACATTCAAAATAAAGTTGACTCGATCATCTTATTTGTTATCTCACTAAATCTAAATTTTAAGAATTCCATGATATTGCCAAAACATATTCTGATTAAGGTTTATCATGATTAAGTTCAGTATGTGGTTTCTTAAGTGGTAACATGTTTTGTTTCAAGATAAACCTGTTGGCCAAGTTTCATCAAGTTTTTTTTAATGAAAGCTACTTCTAGAGTGTAAACACGTTTTGTACGTCGACTAAATCTGATGACGGTGTTTTGACCCTACTTTATCTATTTTTGAAGATGACCGATTTATTACCCAATTTCATTAAGATTGAGCTGAAACTGTCCCCTCTATCGAGAGGTAACAAAGAAAACGTTAACAATGCACGACGAGCGATGCCGGACATAGACTGATCACTTCGTTCTAGTAGAAGTAGTAGTAGTAGTAGTAGTAGTAGTAGTAGTAGTAGTAGTAGTAGTAGTAGTGGTGGTGATGGTGGTGGTTGTGGAGGTGGTGGTGGTGATGGTGGTGGTGGTGGTTGTGGTGGTGGTGGAGGTGGTGGTGGTGGTAGTGGTGGTTGTGGTGATGGTGGTGGTGGTGGTGGTGGTGGTAGTAGTAGTAGTAGTTGTAGTAGTAGTAGTAGTAGTAGTAGTAGTAGTAGTAGTAGTAGTAGTAGTAGTAGTAGTAGTAGTAGTAGTAGTAGAAGTAGTAGTAGTAGTAGTAGTAGTAGTAGTAGTAGTAGTAGTAGTAGTACTAGTAGTAGTAGTGGTAAAACTAGTACTAGTACTAGTACTAGTACTAGTAGTAGTAAAAGAAGTAGCAGCATCAGTAGTAGTAGAAGTAGTAGTAGTACTAGTAGTAGTAGTAATAGAAGTAGTAGTAGTAGTAGAAGTAGTAGTAGTAGTAGTAGTAATAGTAGTAGTAGTAGAAGCAGTAGTAGTAGTAGTAGTAATAATAGTAGTAGTAGTAGTAGTAGTAGTAGTAGCAGTAAAAGTAGTAGTAGTAGTAGTAGTAGTAGTAGTAGTAGTAGTAGTAGTAGTAGTTGTTGTAGTAGTAGTAGAAGTAGAAGTAGTAGTCTGTTAAAATACAACAAGAAAACGATACTTACTTTCCGACCGCTATTTAAAAGAACAAGTTGTTTACTGATCGTAAAGATCACGGCGATTAAGAAGCATTTTCTGATGTTAAGCCTCTTAATATGATCCTACCATTATACGCACAGGTCAAGCATAATAATAGAATTCATTATTACACGAAAACTCAGCCAATATCAATTTGTATTTAATTTTGTATTGGTGCAACCTAACCCATTGGTGCTGTCAATCGTGATACATCGACTATCTCCGGAATCCTCCGTAAAACAGTTTCAGCAATAAATCGTCTGCTGATCCAGAATGAAATAACCATGCCTCGCTCGTTGTCGTGGTGATAGTTGTGGTGGTGGTGGTCTTAGTAGTGGTGATAGTGGTGATATTGGTGGTGGTTGTGGTAGTTGTAATAGTGGCTGTGGTCGTGGAGGTATTGGTAGTGTTGGTGACAGTCGTTGTGGTAATTCTGATAGTGGTTGTGGTGGTGGTAAGGGTAGTGGTGGGAATGGTTAAAGCGGTTGAGGGTATTGTTGATAGTTTCGGTGGGGGTAGTAGTGGTTGTGACAGCTGTTCTATCGGTGGTGGTAGTTACTGTGGTAATAACGCTGCTACAGGGTATCAGTGATGTTGTTAGAAGTTGTTGTATCGGTGATATTGCTAGAAGATGTTGTATCGGTGATATTGTTAGAAGTTGTTGTATCGGTGATATTGTTAGAAGTTGTTCTAACGGTGGTATTGTTAGAAGTTGTTATATCAGTGATATTGTTAGAAGTTGATGTATCAGTGATATTGCTAGAAGTTGTTGTATCGGTGATAGTGTTAGAAGTTGTTGTATCGGTGATATTGTTAGAAGTTGTATCGGTGATATTGTAAAAAGTTGTTGTATCGGTCGTATTGTTAGAAGTTGTTGTATCGGTGATATTTTTAGAAGTTGTTGTATCGGTGATATTGTTAGAAGTTGTTGAGTCGGTGGTGTTGGATGTGGCATTGGTGGTAATTCATCTATTATAGTTACATTAATGCATATATATGTGGATCATAAATGAAAACAATATAAATGGTACAAATAAAATTGATTTAATCAAACGTTATATACAACTCGCGCCTTTTCTAATGTCGATATTGACAATTGAATCGTACACGCTGATCCAGTTTGTATTAGCGCAACTTTGCCACAGATCGATATAAAAAAATTAATTCCGCCAACTAAACAAAATATCAGTTCACTGTCCGATAACATAATTTTAGCCAAGCCCACATTTATTATTTTCATGTTACTCTGCAATGATTTTTGTTTCTAAAGTCACGTCGACTTAACTCTTTTTTGTAGAAATGGCATTAAGAATTAACAAAACAATATCTGGGTTTGAAGTTTAAATAGCGTTTATGAGTTTGCGAACAACTAAAGAATTGTCACGAGAAAATAGACAAAAAAGTACCAATATTACACATATGTTGAATATTACCTTCAAGAACCATGAAGTTGATTGTTTTAAAAATAATCTCGTAATTAAGCCGCGAATAAAATTTCTATTTCAACAATATATATGGGCCGTTGCTCTGTGCAAAGGGGGTTAGCTGCATGAGCGTAAAGTTTCGTCCCAGACTTGCCTGGCAGTCCGCAGAGGCTAATCAGGGACGACACTTTCTGCTTTTATGGTATTTTTCTTTTCAAGAGAATTTCTTTTTAACAAAAATCCAGTTTATGCGGAAAGTCTCGTCCCTGCTTAGCCTGTGCATTAAACCCCCTTTTTACAAAGCGCTGCTTATATCTAAAAAGTTTACTATTTTTTAACAGAAACTCCATCGGTACAGAAATTCTTTTTCTTGTCCACTACAAGCCTCGCCAAGCCTCGCCTTTTCATACGCCATATCAGACTCGTCCGATTTCCAATGATATCGCATGTTACAAATCGAATAATAAAAGTCAAACGGCAAAACATGTAAAAGGTCTCGATTTATTTATTTGATAACAATATAATCCCGCCCTTCAAATAGTATGCTAAAAAATGAATAGAGATTATTTATAAATACGTCTATTGAGAGGAAAGTCAAATACATAAACAAAGATTAATGAAACAACAGTATTAGGCTGGCTTAAAGGAAAGTGTTCACCGATTTTGGAAGATATTGAAGTTCGTAATTAACTGCTTTATATTGATAAATGTAAACATCGGATCTAAAAAGCTCCAGTAAAAAAAAAAGAAAAAAATAAAGAAAGAAAAAAGGTGACAATCAACTGGGTTCGAGCCACTGACCCCAGGAGTAAAATTCCAACGCTTAGAGCACTCGGCCACCCGTGCTCATACAATAAGTGATGTATTTTATACTTTGTATAAGCAATCCTCGTAGTGTCAAAAAATATAACGACAACAACAGAACTCTCCAAATTATTCAATCGTTTCGCGTTGGAACGCTTTATAATGCTTTATTCAGGTTTTAAATCGTCGAAAGATGCATATTATGGATATTTTAGAGTATGGTAAATGTTTAGTATTACTGTTTCCTAAAAAATATCATAACTACAACGAAAATTTGCGAATCTGAAACAATTGTTGTTGTTTTTATTTTGTCAATTTACCAAAACGTGAGAAGATCCCTTCAAAGACGCAATATACAAGTTTAATAAATCTTTTTACGAGAGGAAAGCAGTACCAATTACTAAAATATGAAATATACAGGTACAATAGACGAAGCTGCTCTTACAATCACGTGAGGAACTTCAACTTTGACTGTCTTTCATAACGGCCTTGATTCTATTTAAGTCAAATTATGAAATGTTCAGTCCGGCAAGATTAATTTAATCATTTGAATAAATCTAAAATGCGTTTTATTCACAAATTTCCGCAGCCTGTCTTTCATGTTCAAAAGAAGAAAATCGCGAGTTAATACGTCAAATGTTGGCAGTACTCATTATTGTTTTCTTGTTTGTCCTTTTAATTCAACTGCGTAATCAATCTTTCAAATCGTCCACGTCCATAATCTGTGCTAAATTCCGTACCATAACCCAGCAGTACCGTTGAAAATTAAGTAACTGCAAGGATTAAAAGCCATTCCATCATTAACTCCGGTACCGGGTTCTATCTTGATTGTCAAACTCTTAAAAAAACTTGAGCACAGTTTAGTTAAATGACGATTTTCAAAATCAATATCATAAATTTTAAAAAGTATTGAATGCCTAATGTTTTATTTAAGCGAATTAACAATCCTGACTGGGAAAACGTTTATAATATTGGTTCATTAACGGTTATTCATCATTCGAAATTGGTAAAATAATAAAGCGTCTGTAAGGCTTTTCTAATTGTTCTGTTATAAATGCACTGCGAACAAGTATAGCTTTAATGTTCGTTAAGCCATTTATGCCTAGTGGACTCTCCCATCCTTCTTAATTGGATCAATTTAATACCAAAATTAGGGATGTCTAGTATATTTATTTCTATATTAATACTATTTCTTACAGATATTCCTTTAAGCAAACAGCGCAGAGCCTGATAAGACGCCGCATCATGCGGCGTCTCATTTGGGTTAACGCTGTTTGCAAAGGCCTTTTTTCTAGACGCTAGGCATAACTGGGTTAATGTTCGTTCATAAAAACGAACGCCTGCGTGGCACAATTATAGCGCATTATATTTTGCTGCCAGAGGTCCCGGGCTCGAAAACCATGTAATGCAATATTTTGTAATCCAGTTTGTTCTTGCACGTATGGTAAGTTAAGACAATTGAAAACATATTTGTAAGCAAATTTAATGACTTTTTTTCAAAAATTCAATTATCTACGAGTAAGAGAGTACAAATAAGTCTTTCACAGCGGTTTGCTGTATTAAAGGTGTTTTTAGAGATATGTAATAATTCAGCAAGACTACAATGAGCTCTTTGTGCTTTTTGCGCGGAAAACAAATTGCAAAATTACAGTTTTCTAATGTTTAAACAGCATTATGATGCACCTACTTTAACACTCCACTCTTGTAAAACGACATAAAATCAAAATACATCATTCTTAAGAGTACGGATCTAAAGCAAGAAGAAACTCATCAATTATATTTTGCTCGCTGTCATTTACAAATATTAAGCAAAACCTCTTGTGTTTACTTTTATTCGACATAAGCATTCAATAAACCCAAAATATATTATTAAACATTGGAAATTAAACGCTTAACGATCCGGTTTGAATAAATACTTGATTGGCTTGAAATTGTTTTTTTAAATATTCCGAAGCTTTTCGAAAAGTCATGGAATTGTCTCTAAAATAGTCTGAAGATAACATTCCGAAGATTCACGAAAAGTCACGGAGATCGCTGTTTACGGATCTCAATACTTCGGGTACATATCACCTAGGTTCCCCACATCACGTGCGTGGTAGCTAAAAATAGAAAAACGTTACTATTAATAAACGTTTGACAATTAGTTGATACTAAAAATAAATTTTTTTTATATAACGCAGACCAATTTTCAGTAAGACTACTAAACAAGGATTTTTATTTTGACGTTTGGTAAAAACTTGGTTGTTGTTGTTTTTTTTGAGGGGGAGGGTACCATATGCGGGGCGTTTAGTATGAAAAATAAGGTAATAAAGAACTCTACGTACAGAGATGTTTGCACAAAATGTTTTGTTGCTGGGACTAAATAAGTTATATCAGTACAAATGAATTATATCACCCATATACTGTAAGATCATATTTTTTCGCGAGCATAAAATGTTGTTGTTGTTGTTTTTCAAAAGAGGGATATTTTCGTGGACACATACATTCGTTAATTTCTCATTTTGGAAAAATAGATGACTTTGCGCCTTCCATTTTCCGATGTGTTTGTGTTAAAATCGTAAATCGGTTTAGCCACAAAATACAGGAAAATGTATGCCCGATGCTTACGTATTATTAAGAAAGAACAAAACATACTGAACAATAGGAAGATCGCATGGAGCGATTGTTCCTTTTTCGGTCGGTGGAGGTGGTGGAGGTGGTGGCGTTGATGTTGAGGGGGGCTTGCGGTAGACCGCCTGACGCTCATCGACTTCCCTGGCGGTGATCACTCGTGTCTGGCCTCTCCCTGGGTCTTAAAGCGGCCGGTCGGGCCGGATCGTCTTTACGGCGCGCGACTGGTAACAGGAACCGCTGAGCGAAAAAACACAAACGCCGGGTCATAATTTTCAAAACAATAAGAATACTGTTATTGTTATTTTATTTTAAAGGGACTTCATTCATGTCGGCAAAGTGTCGCCCCAGATTAGTCTATACACTCCGCATAGCCATATCAGGGACGATGTTTTCCGCTTTTATTTAATATGTTTGTGTTAAAAGAAAATCTCTTCTTAATGAAAACCCAGTCTAGGCTTTAAGTGTCGTCCCTGATAAGCCTAGAAGCGGACTGCACATGCTAATCAGGGACGACACTCTACGCACATGCAATAATAACGGCTATCCCAACTTATAGCAAGTAGATTAATATAATTATCATTAAAATAGTGCAAATGGTTATTGATTATGACGATACAATTATAATGCAAACTAATTACATAGTGTGCCGACTAACAGACCGCTCGAAGAAATGACTTCGATAAACTACGAGTATACCTCCTCTCAAATTTCGGTTATGGATATTATAGAGTGTTCAATATCAGGAATGATGCTGAACGGAAAAGGGAAAATAATAACACTAAATAAAATAGCTTTAAACATTAAAGGAGTTTGATCATGATTATTTAATTTAACTGATTTGTCCTAATACGCTAAGTGAAAGCGTTGCCGACTCGAGACAATTTAATTAAATCTTTTGATAAGCTCTTGTTGCATCGAACGCAAACTGAGACACAATAGAGTCCCATTCCTGGGTATAGCCAAAACTAGAGATGTGGATAACGCATACTTGAATGCAAACATATCAAAGAACCTTTTTGTTATAAGCAATACGATCTTTAAAAGTATTGTTTTATAAATTGTTACAAATTACGTGTTCAAGTCATCGAATATGTTCATTTGGATTTATATCCTTACTTGACTATTGTATGTTTCAAAATTAAATGTTGTTATACCTATTTACCTACAAGAAAATAGTGTATTTATTTAAGCATCAAGACGATGCACTGTTCTTTAAGTCTCAATTAAGCATCAAGACGATGCACTGTTCTTTAAGTCTCAATTAAGCATCAAGACGATGCACTGTTCTTTAAGTCTCAATTAAGCATCAAGACGATGCACTGTTCTTTAAGTCTCAATTAAGCATCAAGACGATGCACTGTTCTTTAAGTCTCAATTAAGCATCCAGACGATGCCCTGTTCTTTAAGTCTCAATTAAGCATCAAGACGATGCACTGTTCTTTAAGTCTCAATTAGGCATCAAGACGATGCACTGTTCTTTAAGTCTCAATTAAGCATCAAGACGATGCACTGTTCTTTAAGTCTCAATTAAGCATCAAGACGGTGCACTGTTCTTTAAGTCTCATTTAAGCATCAAGTCAGTACACTGTTCTTTAAGTCTCAATTAAGCATCAAGACGATGCACTGTTTTTTAAGTCTCAATTAAGCATCAAGACGATGCACTGTTCTTTAAGTCTCAATTAAGCATCAAGACGATGCACTGTTCTTTAAGTCTCAATTAAGCATCAAGACGATGCACTGTTCTTTAAGTCTCAATAAAGCATCAAGACGATGCACTGTTCTTTAAGTCTCAATTAAGCATCAAGACGATGCACTGTTCTTTAAGTCTCAATTAAGCATCAAGACGATGCACTGTTCTTTAAGTCTCAATTAAGCATCAAGACGATGCACTGTTCTTTAAGTCTCAATAAAATGTAGGAATGTCTATCTGTCCGTCTCCGAGTTGGGATTTAACAGGGATAGCAATGTCGATACTGTTAAATGAGTTAATGAGAAAACTGGGCATAATGCATATACGTAAAGTGTCGTCCCAGATTAGCCTGTGCAGTCCGCACAGACTAATCAGGGACCACACTTTCCGCTTTTATGACATTTTTCTTTGAAATGAAGTCTTTTGTTAGCAAAAATCCAATTTAGGCGGAAAATGTCGTCCCTGAATAGCCTGTTCGGACTGCACAGGCTAATCTGGGACGACACTTTACGTACATGCATTATGCCAAGTTTTCTCAGAACGCGACTCAAATAATGTTACCATCGGCCGCCTTGGATGCATCGCCGAATGAGATACACGGCCAGCCCCGCCATGAACGCCAGAAGGAGCAGCGCCGGTATCAGCCAATACAGGAAGTTGTCAATGCCGCCGGAAGTTGCCGACGATGCGCCCCTGGCGCTGTTGGGACTTGATGGCGCTGGTGGCGGTGGGTCGCAGATGAAAATTGTGACAGGAGATTCGTGGTAGTGGCCGGCGGAATCTGACACAGAAGAAGTATAGAAACTGAGCCTCGTTCTTGCAAAATAGGGCTAAATACATGTGCGTAGTCTCGTCCTAGATTCACATATGCAGTTCGAAAAGTGTCGTCCCTGATTAGATTTTGCATAGACTAAAATGAGGCGACACTTTACGCACAAGCGTTAAGCCCTTTTTTCCAGAACGAAGCTTATGTATACAAGCTCATTCAAATAGTAAAATAACGAGCTATCAACGCGAACAAATAGGAGCGTGCGGGTCAGTGGATACAACGACGCCTAAGTTGTAGGCAAAAAAAAACTCTCAACTTCGATGGTTCGTTTGGATAGTAGTCCTCATCCAGTTATTAAATGATTTGTATATTAAGAGGGTCACATGTTCAGAAAACTCTCACAAACTAATAATAATTTATGTGCATACATGATTATAATCAATGACCGGCACTGTGGGAAAAAAAGGATTAATGCATGTGCTTAAAATGTCGTTCCAGATTCACCTGCAGTACGCTAGGCTTGTAAGGAACGAAACTTTGAGTCTAGACTGGATTGACATGGATTAAGTCCCTTTTCTCCCAGAGCGAGGCTTTAAATGTTATACATAAACATGTGGCGTTATGAGTGTTTCTTACCTGTAACTCTGAGGGTGGTTTCAAATTTAGTGCCTTTTGCATATGAGCTCAAATCCCCGTATGTCAGACCTCCGGTCCAATATGCGGAGAAGGGTCCACTTCCTGTGAACAAACAAGGAAACAAACAAAATCTATTAACCACTTATAGGGGTCAGAATATAATAATTAGAATTACAATGTATACCAAATATGTGTGAACAATTAATGTTTCATTTGTGAATATTTGGATTTTACGAAGCTTAATGGCTCGTCAATACAAACTACGAAGTAGTATTTCTTGGTTTCTTAACCAATATGTGGAAAATATTATTTGTGAAAAATAGGTTAGTAGCTCGCAATTCAAATATGTGTGAAAAATATTTGTTAATGTCAATCTTCAGAATAAAATGAGGAATAAATACCTCGTAAACCTCAGATGTAAAAAATATGACTTTTTAATAATAGCAATCAAAGTAACTAAATAGCTCGTACCGACAAACTCATATTTCTTGGTCGTATGCGCGTCAAGGACGTCATTGTCTGTTGAGGTCACCTGACCCAGCGTACCGGAAGTTGAACCCACAGTCGCGCAGTACACGTAGGAGGTCTGCGACAGGAAGGGTTTGTTGTCGTCCTCTTCCTTGATCTTTATGTTGAACTAAAATTTAGAAAAAAACTTAATAAAAGCACAATTGTTTGAAAGTAATCCAAGTATGGCATCATGAAATAAACTAGCAATCTCCACGCAGAGTTGTCGTTCCTTACATACAATTTCTTTCATCACATGGAAATCCTACCAGAATTTGTAGCATGTTATTTTTTTGCTTAAGTATTATATTATGAAAAGTAAGATCGTTTATATATATATTTAGAAAAATAGTATAGAAGTTTAGGTTAATAATTGTAAAAAAATACCTAAATTTAAAACAATAACAGCGGTACAATTATTGGACCACGTGGTTAGGCAATCATCACGTGGTTGGTTATAAAGTCAGGGATCTGGTCTAGCTATGCTGGTTCCAGTAAAATCTCTGCGGGGAGGTCGATAAACTAGATGTTTGTCAACAAAATCGTGATTCATTTCCCTCAAATTTAATGTCATCAACCACGGCAACCTTCCACTTTTATTTAAGTAAGACGACATCATCTACGTCAGTCTCATCGTGACTAAAATGCAATGTTGACGCATTTTACATATATTTTTCTTTGTGACGTCATAAATTTTTCATACTTGCGTTTGTCCCCAGCCTACGGCACATGACGTCATTAAATTGAGTTTTTAAAACAAATTGATCAATTTAATTCATATTAATAATCTATGCAATGGTCTTTCTCGAACTCATCGTGTCGGTGGTCTTAAGAATCAGTGCATGACATTAATCACAAACACCGGCTCTTTTCATTATTATTTGCCATTTCAAATTATAGGTAACTTCATCCCCTACGTTTCACCTTTATCACCAGCCTTTAATCGCCTACATTATCATATAAGGTCATAATATATACCATTGCCTTCGTCATCATGTGTGTCATCGAATACGTGATTTAAAAGGTAATCGCTTACGGCAACGTATACGTAATCATTTACATCAATTTTATCTGAATATAATTAAAAAAATAAGACACTTTGATTATTATATTTCGCTCAAACACATGTGTTTTTGTAATGCAGAAAAGGGTATCAATATTACGATGATTTTCATCGTCTACATCAGACGCACCGTGGCGGTGGTCGTCAGTCCACGGAGGTCGGTGGCCGTCAAAGTGCACACAACAGTCTCCTTCCCCAGACGCTTGTTAGCCGCATCCAGGTCCCATTCCTTGGTCATGGTAACGCAGCCGGTTAGGGGTTCCATGACGAAGAC
This sequence comes from Dreissena polymorpha, assembly GCF_020536995.1. Lineage (NCBI taxonomy): Eukaryota > Metazoa > Mollusca > Bivalvia > Myida > Dreissenidae > Dreissena > Dreissena polymorpha. The sequence goes on along the minus strand of NW_026273329.1, from coordinate 263,047 downwards.
GCCACGGCCCCAAGGGCACGACATCTTGTACGTGTGGACATCGCCCACATCTTCGCCCTAGATGTCGTTCTTAAAGTCCGGACAGCTTATCTGCTCTCCAGGCTACAAATTGAAGAGCTCAAGTTGTTTACAACGTTAACGGTCATTTAAGATAAATTGGTCGTTGTCGGCTCAGGTACTACTTGAAAGTACCCCGGGTACTCGTAAGTGTACTACAGTGAACCCCGAGTTCGGTTAATACGCTTAAAGGCACCCCCGGTCATACGTCGTAATACTTTTTAGTATATTTTCCGTACTCCGAATACATTGTAGTATACTTAAAAGTACCTTGGAGACTTTTAAAGGTTTCTTTTCACAGATTTTTTACATGTATTAAAGTTTGTCATTACCGGTAAATGCTTTATATTGATTAATGCAAACATAGGATCTATAAAGCTCCAGAAAAATGCAATCATGTTAACGTGACGATTTACATTGCACACATGTCAACATTTCACATTCATATGGGGCATTTCTAAAAAGACATTAATCACAAACGATGCATTTATGACAATTGACCAGTCGCCAAATAAGCGATCGCTCCTCCCACTAAGTTGTGTTTTCATAAAACGCTTATTCCATTACTCCGACAGTCTTTGTTTGACGGACCGTGTGGCCGCAATAAACGAAATATGATTGATTATTACGTGAGTTTGATTGACAGCTGGCGAGTGGCAGGGGCGTCGGAAGCAATTTGACATTGGGGCGGTGGAGGGGGTGGGTATGGGAGGGTGTATTGCCCTCCCGTTAGTGGGGGTCAGGGAATTATTTTCAAATTTTAGCATCAAATGGCACATTCTGGTGCGTTTTTATGCCTACTACCTGACCTTATACACGTCTATTGCAGGCATATTCTGAATTACAAAAGTTGCGACAGACAGACAGACGATGGAGAAGTGATCTCTGTATGTCGCAGTTTGTACTTTGTAGCAGGCGATACAACAATACGGATCATGTGGGTTGAAAGAACGTTTTTCGGGATTTTTTGCACGAAAAATTCCGTTTTTGAAATTTGAAATTCGTTGGTTGGTTTGGAGTAGACATATTGAAATGACACATACAAGTGGTAAAAAACATTAAATAAGTTTCTTAGAATTATCGATTTACTTTGAATTATTACACTTAATTCAGGTATCTTGAGGTATCTTTAATTTTGTGCAAATTAAGGACTATTGGCTATCGGCACATTTGTTTTATGTCACTCTTTCCTTTTTATTAATAAAAAGAAGCAAAGGCGTAGGTCATACCGACAATTTAAGATTCTCAGGTTTAATTACTCAAGAATAAAGGGATTATCGTTATAAAAGAGACCGATCAATTAACACAATAATTGACACGTACACTACCGCGGGCGGGTGATGACAATCAACAATACACATGTCATAACCGCGAAAGCGTGATTACCTTGCTTCGTGGTAAAGATATTTTCAAATATACGGGTATTGAAATGAAAAAATGAAAAAGGTCTTTGCCGAAATTTGATTTTTGCAGAAAATATTGGGTCGGCGGCCACCACCCCTGACGCCCCAGCTCCGACGCCTCTGAGTGGTCAATTAATAACCCACACAAGGCATTTTCAAAAGGGACGCACGTGTAATAACTGACACTCGTAATAGTGACACAATCAAAACGCGAACGGACGCACACACATCACGTGACAACCCAAGACATAAAATAAGCGTGACATTTCTACACTCGACGCATTCGCACGCTGCAAGTAGCTCCTTACCCCGCCTTCGTCGTTTTTCGTGATCGTCCAAGTCGTTGTTGTGAATTCCGGTTTCTCGTTGACGTCACTGATGAGCAGCGTCAAAGTCTCGGTCGTGGAATTGCCGAAGCCGCCGTAGGCGTAAATCACGACCTCGTACGAGAGTTTGTTGACCTTTTCGAAATTAATCACGGACTTGGCGCGAATTTCGCCCGCTGAAAAGAAATCAAAGCGCTGAGAGCCTTAAAAGACTGTAAGAGAGCCGATATACGTTATTAATATCTACGCGATTTATGAGCGGTTTTATTTGTATAAGACTCCAAACTAGGGTCTTTTTGTGAGGTAAAATATAGTTCGCACATAAACTGTAGAATACTTCACAGTCGTTTATATTTGCCGGCATGACATTCAGTGGTTTTCAAAAATGCCTGTTTCGTGGGCACGTTAATTCGTGTATTTTTCATTTTGGAGAAAAACAAGAATTTGCGTCGCTCATTTTCCGATAAGTTTGTAAAAATATGTCAAATGAATTATAATTATTTACAGAACAAAAATAAGCTAATACTGCTTACGATCTAACGATCGTATCTTAAAATATCGAGGGAACAACATTTCTTGATATCCAATGCATTAACTTTAAGTTGCTATTGCTGGAACCGGTCGGGGAGAAATGTGAAATAATGAAAAATACCCGCCCTTGTCAAAACTCCAACGACTAATAATATTTGAATACTATTTGAGTATATCTATTATTTTACAATGAATGGTACGCTTTCTTAAACATAGATTTCTTGCGCAACATCTCATTTACATACATAACTTGATCCAAAAAGTTAACGTGTTGTTAAAGGTGTTTATCAACTGCGCTAAAAGAAGTACATATTGCTGTCATAAAGTGCAGTGTCAGTTTTAACAAAGCTCATATCCTATTATCTCCAATAATCAAGGCAAACAATGACAGAAAGGAATATTTTATTGCGAAACTGGTCGGAGCGATTCGTAGCTATAAGACTAATCTCGACATTAAATGGTACATTTCACATGCATTGACAAAATTAAATACCATCACATAAACAGCGAAAACACTTACGAATATTGTCGTCGATTTGATTTGTTTCCTTTCGTCAGTTGTGGGTGTTCGCGTTTTGGTTTAATTTTTCCATCTGCTTTTTTTTCAAAGGCGGAGAAACATTGACAAAACTAGAATATATCCGGTAACTGTGTCTGATACGGATACGTTAACATTTACGTCGCCAATGTTTGTGATTTCGGTTTTGTTATCCTCGCTAAATTAATTTATCCAACACTTACCCAGTTGTCTCAATGTACTGACCAGTTATTTCCACAATGACGGTGTACGGAGTCGGATTCTTGCTATACTTGTCTGTTGCCACAACCGAGAGTTGGAACGAGTTGTTAGGGTACGAATGAAGATCCGCATTCGTTACTATGTCTCCATCTAGAAGTGCGCAATAGATTATGCTTGTACACAAGCTATCATTAATTAATTGAAGATTGATGCGGCAAATATCATCTGTTTTTAAGATATGCAAATGAAGATAGTTGTACGCAATATAATGAATATTACTACAATGCATTTTCAAATTTTACCGAACCACACAAAAGTAAAGAAAACAATTTAAGCAAACTTCAGGTGGCGGAGACTATAGAGTACCGCCGTTGTAATTGAAAATTCGTGTATACTTCAATAAATTACCTTTTTATAGACACTTTCCGTAGATTATGGATTTGGGAAAAAAAGAGATTAAATTGCGTCACTGTGTTGAACGCATTTTTTCAAATTCAAAAATTACAGAATTTATGTGCTATCGAAAAATTCTTTTTTTATGACGAAATTGTGTGGTGACGAAAATAAATTGGTCAACCCACGAACTCATTAAAAAAATAATAAAATTCAAAACACTTTTACAGTGAATGGCTTTTTGTGATACATTATTCAGTGCAGTTATGTTAACTTGTATTCTCCAAAAGCTTATTTTTAAATCGAATCACTTATTATGGTTATTAAATCTTAAGCACACTCTTAGATCAAACATGAGACGTTTCCATAACAGGGCGGAAACCTTATACACTTCATGACCGCGTAAATGATTCACTCCGCGTGAAATGTCTACTGAACAACCTACTCGGAGACATGATGAATGAACACGTGGCATTCGGGGTACATGACAGCATACCGTAGATGACGTTATCGTTTTCCACGTCACTTCCGGTAGCGGTAAACACGGTGTCGGTAGCGCTGAAGTCTTTTGCGACGAGGCTTAGTTTTGTAATAGGCGACCCTATGACGACAGGTAAAATCGTTTGAAGACAGCACTTAATAAAAAAAGTTTGAAGATTCTTTAAGCAACTCAATGGCATCGTGATCCAAAATAAGGTTGATTCTATAAAACTAGTCCTCCACACAGGCTAATCAAGGACGACACTTTCCGCTGTTATTGTGTTTTTCGTTTAAAGAATTTCAAATCCGGTGCCAGCGCAAAGTGTCGTCCCTTATAAAGCTGTGCGGACTGCACAGGCTTTTCCGGGAAAACACTTAACGCACATGCATTGAGACACTTTCTAGAGCGAGGATCATTAAAGACAATGTCTGTTAAATTATGTAAAACAGGAAATCTCATGGTTAAAATAAACAAAGCTCATTGGGGAAATCTTATGTGTTTGATATGTAAATTTTCTTAAAGAATTTGTTGTAAGAAATTTTAACATATTTTGCTTGTACAAATATAAAATGTTAGTCATATAGGCAGAGGGATAATCACGTGACAAACATGATGGCGACGTTCATGCCGAGACATGTAATTTACGATGTCGTATACTACGGAATCCGTTGAACAGTACATATATTGTGCGTCGCCGTGACTGACGCGCAAAATATCGTGTATCGCTTCGTGTGTTTACTGTCGCCCTTTGAACACGATACACGAAGCGATGCACGATATTTTTCGCGACAGTCGCGGCGACGCACGATATTTTTTGCGACAGTCTCGGCAACGTAACATATTTTTCGCGACAGTCGCGGCGACGCACGATATTTTTCGCGACAGTCGCGGCGACGTACGATAGTTCGCGCGACAGTCGCGGCGACGCACGATATATTTAACACGATATATTGACTTCTGGACTACCTACACAAACGCGATATATCGTGTTAAATATATCGTGCGTCACCGAGACTGTCGCGCAAAATATCGTGTATCACTTCGTGTGTCTAGTGTCGCCTTTGATGACAGATTATAGATGGCACTATCCGGATTCCGTAGTATACCATTAATTACTTTTGTTAATTGTTTAAATGTCCCTCACTTTCCAGCCATATCGGCAAGAAATGGATAAGCGTGTATAACGTATTAATATTCGCGCTATACATCGACTTTACGCTGCGAAATGTCTTAGCGGGTCACAAAATTACAGCTCCTGCTCTCTTGCTCATATGGTAGGAAAGTGAGCGGCATTTAAACAATTAATACAAGTATTAAAGGGTATAAAACGGCGAAAAATACCTGTCTCGGCATGGACGTCACCATCTTTTTTGTCACGTGACTACCATATCTTATAAGGCACACAAAGCTGTTTAAAAGATTTTAATTAAAACAAAGCGTTAGACGTTATAGCGGGAGACTTAAGGAATTTTATTAAATCAATAAATTTCATAAATACGTTTTTATTTAAACAAACACGTTTTTTTTGGATATCTTTCACATAAATCATGTTTCGGCCATAGCTTTCATCAGTAGTATGATTCGAAGCATAAACACAAAAAGTGACGTCAACGTTATACAGTAAAGTAACGTCGTTTGGCAAACAAAAAGACATATTGCGCAATACAAAGATGGATCAAAGTTGATATAATACTATATAAGCAATACTATAATTTATTTTAAAAGTATCAAAATAACGCTAAAGAATTATCGCAAGGCGTCCTTAAACAAGCATATGTTGTTCGGGTTACTGCTAAGGTTGTCGATCGTCGGCGCTTTGTTATCGTTAATATGGACGGTGAAAATCTTCTCCGCCCCTTTGACCCCCGCGGCGTCGCTGCACTGAATGTGCAGGTTGTAGGAGGGGTTCGTGTCGTAGCTAAGCGACCGCCCCGCCACCGCCTCGCTGACGGAGTAGATCACCCATACTGAAAGAAATCGTGCAGTCGTAATGACGTCATAAATATGGGACATTCTCAAGAAAACATGTTTATTTATTGTATATTTTTACTGGCATGTCTTCAAACTGATGTATGTTTTATATTATCTGCAAACGCATGTTTGTTTTTGTACATGCAAGTTACTGATGCTTACATCAAATAAACTGTCCTATTCTGTTCTATAAAAATACTTCAACTTTGTCTTTTGGCGATTTTAATATTATAAATACTGAAAATAGTGGATATGACTTTAAAGAAGGTGTTTAAATAAGTAGAACTTGAATGACGTCACTAGATGCAAGAATATGATAATTACTGAAAGGTAGTACTTATAACGTAAACTGACGACATAAATATACTGTTTATACTTAAATGATGTTCATCAATATTTCTAAAGATAAAAGAAAAATGTAGGCCTATCCTGTATGTATAGATTGACGTGGCGTAATGTATATCGTGTCCGCCTAGCGACTAGGAGGTCATGGGTTCGAATACCACTGTGGAATCTTTCTTTTGATCCCCAGTCCCAGAGACACCAAGTTACGCAGAAGACAAACTCTATAGCGTTTAAATTAGCCTGAGGTGTTTAATGCAGTAGAGCCAAAATCAATAGGTATATACTGTTTAGATAGCTTATGTGGTGGGCTCGTATTTGACGTTAAACTCGTAATACGTCGGTGACGTCTGAACGCAGTCAGCCGCGTCCTCCGTTAACGTCAACGTCGTGAGTTGCTTTTCCGCAGTTTGCCACTCGTCCACGGTTGACGCCGTCGGCAAACTCGTTATCTCTGGACCCTTAAATGATTATATAAATTGGGTTTCGTTTTGAAACTGGACTTAATGTATTTGCTTGAAGTGTCGTTCGTGCACAGGCTCATGTTAATCCGGGACAACATTTTACGCGCATGCGTTTAAACTACTTTTCTCACAAAGGCGCACTCGTAAGGACGCAAATATCAACGTTAATCGCGACGTAAATATCAACGCTACTCAAGACATAAATATCAATGTTACTCACGACGTAAATATCAACGTTACTCACGACGTAAATATCAACGTTACTCACGACGTAAATATCAACGTTTCCCACGACGTAAATATCAACGTTACCCACGACGTAAATATCAACGTAACTCATGACGTAAATATCAACGTAACTGACAACGTACATATCAACGCTTCTCACGACGTAAATATAACCGTTACTCACGACTTAAATATCAACCTTACGCTTTTTCAACATTAATCGCGACGTAAATATCAACGTTACTCACGACGTAAATATCAACGTTACTCACGACGTAAATATCAACGTTACTCAAAACGTTAATATCAACGTTACTAACGACGTTTTGGACTTTGACAACGTAAGTATCCGTGGTTTGAAGAAGGCCGTCAGTGCACGTGACGTCAAGATTTTACGTCGCCTTTGTCTCAAAGTCCAGAGCTCCAGCCATCTTCACGATTTGGTTGCCTAAAATACGTCTGTGCGTGAGCTTATGTATGTCTCATTCTGCGAAAACTGGACTTAATGCACGTGCTAAAGCGTAATCTCAGATCAGCCTATGCAGTTCCCACAGGCTAATCAAGGACGACACTGACTGTCCACCTGAACTGGATTTTTGCTAAAGAGGCTTCCTTTTAACAATTCAAAAAAATACCATAAAAGCGCAATTCGTGGAATAATGATTTTTGGGGAAACAAACGAGGAAATTGCGTCGGTCATTTTCCGATTTGTTTGTGTTAAATTCGTAAATGGGTCGACCCATGAAATCAAGGAAAATTAATACCCCACAAATAAAAATGACTTTACACTAATACGAGAGATTATGTACTAACCAGTGACGGCGAATGGTCCCCTGTCAGCGCTCGTCATTGAACAGGTGGCGTCAGACTTATCGAAAGTTTCGAAATCCAACGTCTTTAACGTCAACGTTCCGCTAACATCCTCAGCGACGTCACTGGAGCCTCCTGGGTAAGTGATCACCGGTGCCTACGAAAATATATCAAAACGGGACTAAATGCATACGCGCACAGGCTTATAAGGTACGACACTTTCCGCTTTAACATTTATGGAAGCTTTCGTTTGAAGGTTTCTCTCCTAAATGAAAGTCCTGTAAAGCTTCGACCCCGATAAGCCTGTGCAGTCCGCACAGGCTCATCGGTGACAACTTGTTTCATAAGTTGGATTTTTTTCATAGTAGACCTCATTTAAACACAAAACTCTGTTAAAGCGGAAAGTGTTGTCCTGAATAAGCCTGTGCGAGTGCACAGGCTAATCTGGGACGACACTTATTGTGCGAGTGCACAGGCTAATCTGGGACGACACTTATTGCACAGGCTAATCTGGGACGACACTTATTGCACATGCATCAAACCCGTGTCTGTGCGAGTGCACAGGCTAATCTGGGACGACACTTATTGCACATGCATCAAACCCGTTTACCCAGATCGAGGTTCACAAAGAAGATGTGTTGGTTCAGGTAGATTATTTTTATTTAAATAATAGTTATTTACGAATAGCTCAACCGCGTTCAACTCATTGAAAAAAAGCATTTAATGACAAACATTAACACTTCCTTGCAATATAGTCACACCTCAGTTAAAATATTCACCAATGGAAATGCGTTTAATATCTTACCTGACTTACAACTTCAGCCTAGCATTTGACACATTTTGAAAGGCTTTAAAGGGACATTTTCACAGACTTTGGCAAATTTTAAAGTTTGTGATTAAATGATTTATATTGATAAATGTAATCATTGGATCTCTAAAGCTCCAGTAAAAAAATAAAGAATGAAACTTACAAAGAAACAAGGGCTGTTTATAAAACATGCATGCCCCCCATATGGGCTATCAGTTGTAGTGGCAGCCATTGTGTGAATACGTTTTTTGTCACTGTGACCTTGACATTTGACCTAATGTAAGTTATTATCCGGGAACCATGGTACTATTTCGAGTCACTGTGACCTTGACCTTTGACCTAGCAGGTTTTTTTCCCACTTTTTGGGAAGATAGCCCATGGCTTTGGAATTGGGAATTTTATCTGCATTTTCATGAAATTGGGAAAATTTATTCATTAGCCTTTTTTTCCACAAGAAAAGTCCGCTAATTAGGGAAATACTGAATTTGATATAACACTTTATAATAATTAAAAATAAATTAAAAGAACAAAAATCATAAAATACTTTGTTAAATGTAAATGAATTAAAATTGAGATAAAATACGCATAAGACATTGGGAACATATAAAATCGGGCCAAAAAAAAAACCTGCCTAGTGACCTGAAAATCAATAGGGGCCATCTGCCAGTCATGATCAAGGGGGAGTGAGAGGGGGGTATAATGTGGGGTGTGGTAATTAATAAGATGTTTAAAAAAAATTGTGGGGGGGGTGGGGGAGGGTGGGGGTGGGGGGATGAAAGGGGGTAATAATGTGGGGTGGGGTGATTTATTAGATATAAAAAAATAAATTGAGGGGGGTTGGGGGTAGGGGGAGTGAGAGGGAGGTATAATATGGGGTGTGGTAATTTATTAGATGTTTAAAAAAAATCTGGGAGGGTGGGGGTAGTTGGGGGGTGGGGGTAGGGGGATGAAAGGAGGGTATAATGTGGGGTGTGGTAATTTATAAGATGTTTAAAAAAATTGGGGCGGATGGGGGGTGGTAGGGGGGTGGGGATTGAGAGGGGGTAATAATGTGGGGTGTGGTAATTTATTAGATGTTTAAAACAAATTGGGGGGTGGGGGGATGGGGGGTAGGGGGATAGGGGGAGTGCGAGGGGGGTATAATGTGGGGTATGGTAATTTATTAGATGTTTAAAAACAATTGGGGGTGGGGGTAGGGGGGTGGGGGTTGAGAGGGGGTAATAATGTGGGGTGGGGTAATTTATAAGATGTTTAAAAAAAATTGAGGGGAGGGTGGGGGTGGGGGGGGTGGGGGGGTGGGGGGTAGGGGGAGTGGGGGTTTTGGGTGTGAGAGGGGCAAATAATGTAAGGTGGGGTAATTTATAAGATGTTTAAAAAATTGGGGGAGTGGGGGAAGGTAGGGGGGTGGCAGGGGTGAGTGAGAGGGGGGTATAATGTGGGGTGTGGTAATTTATTGGATGTTTTAAAAAAATGGTGGATAGGGGGTAGGGGGGTAAGGGGGAGTGACAGGCGGGTATAATGTGGGGTGGGATTATTTATTAGATGTTTAAAACAAACATGGGGGTGATAGGGGGGTAGGGGGGTGGGGAGGTAGGGGGAGTGGGGGGTGGGGGTGGGGATGAGAGGGGGTTTAATGTGGGGTGTGGTAATTTATTACATGATGTTTAAAAAAAATAACAAATGATCTCACACTGACATGAACAAATTTCCTCTATTTATAAAACATGAAATTTAAATTTAGTACATTTGTTTCCCCTGTATATAAGAAAGATATAATAGTGTATTACCTCCCGTGTCCAGCTTATATTTATATTAATCAACAAAATTAAACATTAACACAATATTTAATATACACAATATACAAAAAATCTCATATTCTGATAATATTTTTACTGATCCACTGTATTTTACTAAAAGGATGATGTTTCATTGGACTGATAATTATAGATTTAGGATTACAGACCAGTTGCTTCAGTAATATTGTTCAGAGTTTGCCCTGTTCGCCGCGTATGCATTCTTGAGTTATAATTCAAAAAACATTTTACTATTTCGGGTCACCGTGACCTTGACCTTTGACCTAGTGACCTAAAAATCAATAGGGGTCATCTGCGAGTCATGATCAATTTACCTATGAAGTTTCATGATCCTAGGCCCAAGCGTTCTTGAGTAATCATATGACAACCACCTTGTGGACGGACCGACCGACAGACAGACCGACATACCGACATGAGCAAAGCAATATACCCCCTCTTCTTCGAAGGGGGGCATAAAAAGAAAAAAGTGACCCTAAGCAGGGCTTGAACAAGTGACACCTGTAGTCCTGGAGTAAAAAACAATTACATCGCTCGGCCATCCTGCCAAGTATGCATGAAGGATGTATTTTATACTTAATATAAGCAAACTTAGTAGTTTAACATAATTAAACGACAACAAAACTCTCCAAATTATTCAATCATTTCGCATTGCAACGTTTGATAATTTTCAGGTTTTTAAATCGTCAAAAGATGCATATAATGGATATTTTAGAGCATGGTAAATGTTCAGTTTTACTGTTTCCTGACACATATCATAATTAAAACGAAAATATGCGAATCTGAAACAACTTTGCCAAATTGCCAAAACGTGAAAAGGCCCCATTAACATGTACACTCCTATTTGTCTGCAGCGATGGAAAAGAGGCCCTTGACGTACCGTATTGATTATGTTCACAATCAGCGTCTTTTTGACGGTGGACAAGGAGTCGCCGCACGTGATCTCGACGTTCACGGCTCTGGAAATTTTTTCGAAATCGAATCCGCCTGGATTGTGGGCGTACACCAGGTACTCTGCATGAAGATGTAAATATTGCTAAATTGGTCGTTGTCGGCTCAAGTCTTATTTAAAAGTATTTCAGGTACTCTAAAGTACTCTCGTAAGTTATAAAATATGCACAAAACTATACTAAATAAACATACACACCCCATTTTTTAATGTATCGTTTAAATCGCGTTTGATTAACATTATAAGATCAACACACGCTGACAATCAAATCTTAGTGACTTTTACATTGTTTTACCGGAACTACTTTTTACAAAAAAGCGTGTTTGTTTTATACAAATATTATCATTTGTAAAAAGCATAAAGTGAAAAGAAAATTGGTTGCATTCGGTGGAAATTGATTTTAATTGACTCGTTATCATAAAAAAAATATTTGTAATGATCACTCGTGAATTAAAATCGATAATCCACCAAATTGAACAAATACCCTTAATGTAAACAATGACGTAAATGATGACGTCACGTACGGGTATTCGGCGGTGTCACAGTACTTTGCTCCAAAGGTAGAATGCCCACGGCAAGTGCAGTATCGCTCAAGTTTTATGGTGGAACTGAAAATAAACAGAAAAAAGCTCCTTGAACATAGTTATACCCTTGAATACCAAAATTAACAAATCCTCATTTGAGGCGTTTTGTTTTGTTGACAAAGCGTGATGTTCTATAGACGCAATTATCCTTTTACACATAAACAACATTTTGTTAAAACTTAATTTGAAGAAAACAATCCGAAGAAAATGTTATAGCAAATTAAAATAGCACACTTTGGCTGGTAACAGAGAATGTATTTGGTTTGGTAACAATGCATTGAGCAACTGTATGACGGAATAATCTTCCGAAACATGTGAGCGATCGAGCGCCATACACATACAGAATAAAATAGTTTTTAATTTGCGATACCATCAGAGGTGAGCGCAACGTGCAAAATAATAAAAGCCATTGTGTATTTGCTGATCATCTAATAAACGCATTCAGCTTAGATGTTGTCATTTTGTATTATAATCCGTTTTAAGAAAACTAAACAGTATGTGTGGTAAAATGTGTAGGCTTTACCAAATTGAAAATAATAGAAATCAACTCTGCTTTAAAAAAATGGATGCGGGGCTAAATGGACCATGAAGGCGCAATAATTATTATTTTTAATACGATGTTCAATTTGATCAAATTTGTTTGGCCTTACAATTGAATAAATTAAAAGTATATGTGCCGTGCTCTGTGAAAAAGGGGTTAAATGCATGTGCGTAAAGTGTCGTCCCTGATTACCCTGTGCAGTTCACACACGGCTAATATGGGACGAAACTTTTCGCTTTTATGATATTTTTCGTTTCAAGAAAGTCTCTATTTAGCAAAAATCAAGTTTAGGGGGATAGCGTCGTCTATTATTAGCCTGTTCGGACTGCTAATGCTAATCTGGGACGACACTTTACGCACATACATTAAAGCCCATTTTTGCAGAGCGCGACTCAAATAAAGTTAGAAATCCTAAACCACAAGCTCGACGTCGTTTAAACAATGACATTATTATATAAATATCAATAGTTTTATCCAATCAATTCTTAAAGTGATATTATGGGCATCTAACAGTTTATAGGTGTCTATCGCAACCGTTCTTTATTTGTTGGTGTTTCCACTTCATATACACTTATATTAGTTAATGCAGCATCAACATACTAAAACAATATCCCGGAAAGAGAAAAATAATGCATTTGAATATCAACCGTACTTTCGTTTGACAACTGATCACTCATGTACAATGTGAACCTAAATTTAGTTTTAGTGCAGATTTGTTTATACGACACAAAGACACCATTTTGTTTACGGATCATTTCGGCTTACAGGACTGGGTGGGTCACGTAAAATATATAATATAAAATATATTTTTATAAAAAACCGGTAGCAAGATGAGTTGCAGATAATTGGTCAGTAACCACATTTTTTAACTTACTCTTTTGACCTGTTAATTCGTTTCAGCTCAATTCAACAGTGAAATATGCCCATAATGTCACTTTAAAATTCTTAAATCCGAGTTTATAACATAAGGCATATTTCGACGATGAATGGATCTATATTTCCACACAAGGCAAATGGTTTGTGAAATTAACCCATTTATGCCTATTAGACTCTCCCATCCTTCTAAATTTGATCAATTTATTTCCATAATTAGGGATGTCTAGTATATTTATTTCTATTTTTAGAATATTTCTTACATAAATTCCTTTAAGCAAACAGCGCAGACCCCGATGATACGCCGTATCATGCGGCGTCTTATCTGATCTACGCTGTTTGCCAATGCCTTTTATCTAGACGCTAGGCATAAATGGGTTAAAATCCTACAAAGTTACACATACCGCCTAGGTCCGATACTGTGAGAGTATAAAGTAATGTTTTAGACGTCACTGACTCGGCCATTGACGGTAAAATAACCGCAGGAAGGTTAACAAACACCGAAGGCTGAAAGAGAAACAAACACTAATTATTTAATGAAATGAGCCGGTTTGATTAAAAAACGGGGTTTAAAAGGCACCTTTTTACTTTATGGTAAACTTAGAACATTAAACAAAAATGTTTCAGATTCGCAAATTTTCGTTGTTGTTATGATATTCGCCAGGAAACTGTAATACTTAAATTTTACCATGCACTAAAATTTTCATTACTATATGCATATTTTGACGATTTAAAAACCTGGAAAGTATAAAGCGTTGCAACGCGAAATGATTGAATAATTTTGAGAGTTCTGTTGTTGTCGTTATATTTTGTTATACGATGATTGCTTATATAAAGTATAAAATACATCACTAATTGTATGAGCACGGATGGCCGAGTGGTCTTAGCGTAAGTTTTACTCTAGGGGTCAGTGGTTTGAGCCGAGTTGAGGGTTACTTTTTTCTTTCTTTAATTGTATTCGTGTGTTTACTGGAGCTTTTTAGATCCAATATTTACATTTATCAATAAAGAGAATTTAATGCCAACTTTAATTCATGCACAAATCTGTGAAAAGGCCCCTTAAAGGAATATGCATGAAGTGTCATCCCAGGGACAAGAATTACCGCTTAAACTGTGTTTTTCGCTATGGAGAGACCACATTAAAACACAAAATACCATTCCAATGAAAAGTGTCGTTCCCGACTGGCCTGTGCGAACTTCACAGGCTTACCCGGGGCGATACTGTACGCCAATGAATTAAGACCCGTTTTCTCAGAGAACGGCTCATTTGGTTTGAAACCTTTTGATCATCACTAAAAAAAAGACCGTTTTTGAAGAACTACAGGAACCACTTGCAAAAAATTACCATATAAATGCTCAATTTTCTAAACTATGATAAACGTATAAGAACTCAAAATAAAACCCGTTTAATATGTATAACAATGTTTGTAAAAGGTCTGTAGTACCATCTCAGAGTTATTTCCGTTTGTGTAACCTTTTTTCTAAACTATGTTAAACCTGCAAGAATTCAAAATAAAAACAATGTGTTTCCTTGTAATACCATCTTAGGTACTTGACGTGTTATTTCAGTATGTGTGGACAGACAGAATGACTATATGAATATGGATCGACATACATACATAAAGCCAAATATTCAAACCACATTTCTTGATAATTCTTGGTGTACTTATTTTAGTTATAATAACAATATTAAGCTTTGTCTCATTTTAAGTTACAGTGAAATTACCCTTGACCAATGGTGGAAAAGGGGCGGGGCGTAATTTCCTCTTTATTAGTATACCAAGTTTATTCTTTGCTTTCCGATGGTCCATAGAAAAATAATAGTGAATTAAAACTGATATTACACTGTTTCAAACAGTGAAAATAACAGTGAAAGATATTGATAATTTTCATTGTTTAACCGGAACTATTTTTAGATATCTTTGGTTTCCCCCACTTAAAGGCAATTTTACTAAGGGCGACTATTCTGCATTGATGTTTATAAAACATACGGATGAGCTTCATTTTAAAAAAACATTGGGGCGCCCAATGGGGAATTATATTGTCCGGAATGGCAAAACACACTAATAATCATTTGTAAGCATAAACAAAAATGCTGCACCACTCATTAAAATCTTTTTCTATGATCACTCGTTAATTAAAATCGATATTCTAACGATCCAACACATATCCTCTATACAATCAATGACAGACCTACATGCCAGACTGTTCTTCGTCTTGGATTACTTACGCTGTTTTCCAGCTCCACTGCGTAGTAATTTCTCGCGCTAAAGACGTTACCGTCGTCGCAATTAATCGTGACGTTATGAACGGGCGTGACGTCATAGTTCAGGGACGCCGGTATCCTACAGACGTACCTCATCAACGATATTGACGTTGAAAGTCCCGGTGATGACGTTGACGGGGTTGCCGTCAGTACACCGTATCGTTAACGTCAACGGCACGGCCTGGTCGTTGAAGTCGATGGCAGCTTCAGTCACGGTGCTAGAGATCCTGACTTCAAATTCTAGGAATTAAACAAAACAAAAAATCATTTGCTTGTGCGCATAACGGGAGTATTTCATCGAAAAAACAGACGTAAAAAAACAATAAATAATCACACTTGTCACACATACTTTCAATTGCTTATGAAATACGAAGATTTTCAGAGATCGAAGCGTTTATTTGTTTCAATTTCAGTATCATATTAAAAACAAATTGTACTGGTATTATGTTCAATTCATGCACAGCGTGTAAGCAACCTAAAAGTGATATAACTATTCTGACTTCCATTAAAGCGGAAATCGTCGTCCTTGATTAGCCTGTATAGAGAGGCTAATCAGGGGCGATTAATAAATCTACAAGATAGGACGATACTTTAAGCACATGCCTAATTGTTTCGTCAGACAAAAGTTCACTTATTCTCCTTATCACAAACTTTTTGGCGCTTCTATTTGGTAACGTACTCACGTCCCAAAAAAGCGCATTGAAGTGACCGTTTTACAACACTACTGGAGTTTATCAACTTTCAACAGCGATACTTTCGTAAATAGTAAATGGCTCCCAATAAGCAAGTGTTTTGTAAATTTATAATAGCTTAGTATCAGGAATATACTTGAACATACTTGAGCCAATGATCTGATTCAACTTATAGTGTTATTCTTAATTAATTAATTTATTGATTCATTCATTTTATTTTATTTATTTATTTAGTTATTTATTAATTATTGGTGTTCATAAAAGCTTTTTTGAGTTGCTAGTACGACTCAATCCTGAGTTTGCAGAGAACTATGTGCGTATTTTTATCAGCGGGGGCAATCACGTGATAGTCAAGATGGCGAAGTCCATAGCGGCAAAAAATAAGTGTCTCGACATGATCGTCGCCACTTTTACTATCAAGTGATTACCCCCTCTGTTATAGCTGGTATTTGAGATTGTTCGTGAGCTGAGCGACATTCTTTATACTCCGCAAAGAGGAAACTTAATTCTTATCATTTTAGTTGTGCAAAAATAGAGAAAAAAGCTCACATGCAAAACACGGAGCACTAATGTTTCTAATGATTATTCACCTGGTTGAGAAACATTCACTGGTGACGTCACATTTCTGATCTCATACACGGTGGTGGATGGCGATCTCACAGAACACGCCGTATCCGGGTCGGTAGTTGTAAACTTCCCGAGTAACGTCTCTGTGACAGTGGAGTCAGAGACGTTAGGGGAACTTCCGGGGATACCGGATACAAACGTCGGCGGCTGGGAAAATAGAAGGACAATGAAAATAATCAGTTTAACGGCCAGGCGTCCTTTTTGGGTTTTCGTTTGGTTAATATAACCGCATTGATGTGAATATCTATTATTGGGGCTATTGTACCGCGATGACTTCCGGTTCACATTTTGTTTCGGAATAACCACAAGGGCGGGAACATTTATTGTTGAGGCAACATTTGCCGGGATGATTTTTTAAAACCTATCATGAGAAATTCATATAAACAAACACGGATTCATACTATTTATAAATATATCATAACAGTACCAATGCATACTACAATAGTATATAGCATGTAATGAACAAAAGTACAATTGGTAGTTATATATTCGTGTAATCCTCATATTCATTTCTTGACAAAAATGGAGAGAAATGCAAGAAAAAAAGGAAGTTGCACGCAGACAAAAACCTGGACAAGAAACAAAACCATTTCGATTTACTCATCCTTAAATGTGTTTTCAGTGACAAATTTATAGTTAATATATATGATTTTTTGTTTTGTTATCATTTGGGTCTAGTATAACTACATGAATTTGAACATCTATTATTGATGGCACATTAGCTGGGATGACTGTTTGGTTTCGGTGTAACCACATTTACTTAATCATCTATTATTAAAGGCGTATATGCCGGGATGTTTGATCGGTTTACGGCTAATCCGGTTAATTTGCGCATGTTAGACAACCTACCGTATCAATCACTGGTTGTGTGAACGTCGCAGTGACGTCATTGTCGCTATCTGAGCAGTCGACTTTGATGACGTAAGGTCCGTTCGCTGCTCTTAGCGTTACCCCCCGCCTTTACGTTAATTGTAAACCCTGAAAACGTGCAAGCGATGTGTTATATCGACATGAACCTCGCTCTGGGATAACGGGGCTTAATGCATGTGCGTAAAGTGTTGTCCTAGATTAGCATGTGCAGTCCAAACAAGCTAATCAGGGTCGACACCTTAGTTACACAAGTTAAGGCAAAATGGCGGCTAATCTGGGAAGACACTTTTTCAATATGCATTTAACCCCGTTTTCCAAGCGGCGTCCACACGCAGTGTTAAAAATGTTTTAATCTATGATAATTGTGTAAAATAATCCCACTGCACCGACAAGAAACAACATTTATTTTATGCTTTTCGGTGGTTTATAGAGAAATATCAGTGCATTTAACCTATAATTTCACTGTTTCAAACAGTGAAAATAAACAGTGAAAATTATCGATAATTTACACTGTTTACTGCGAAGGAAGTCATTTGTTTTACAAAATGATGTCATTATCCCAGCGAAATTCATAGTTAAACTCTTTTAAAATATATATAAACTTTTTAAAAAAGCATAAAATAAAAAGAAAATTTGTTGGATTCGGAAGAATATCGATTTTACTTCACTTGTGATCATAGAAAATATATTTTTTCACGAGTGGCGCACACTCGTTGCTGCGCCACTCGTGAAAATATTATTTTCTATTATCTCTCGTGAATTAAAATCGATAATCCACCGAATCCAACAAATATCTTCTATTTAAATTAATCATTAAATAACAGTTTTATTATAAGAAAGCATATGATTGCTTTTATTTTATTTTGTTCTTCGGTTTTTAGAAGACTTATGGACGTTTGCACGTTTTTAACAACAAACATATTTGTGGGTTTTTTAACCGATGTTCTTGATTTAAACTCACTTAATCCATCAATGTTCTGATTATTTGGCACTCATTTTTTTTGGCAATTATCTCTATAAATGTTAGTTATTAGCGCTGATGCAGAAATCCAAGTAATGACCCCTAAAGCACTAAGCGGACAATTAGCTGTACTGTATAATGCATTTGATGACATCATCTTGTTAACATTTATGACGTCATTTAATGTTTACCTAAATACCTAATGTTGACTAGAAGTATAGATAATAATTTATTACTGCCCTTTTGCATTGCAATATATATCAGATCAGATCAGGCTTAAATAATAATATTATCTTTGGATATTCGAGCCAAGTATAATATTTTATAAAACAATAGGACAATAACCTGTTTTTCTGTTTATCATACATCCGTGAACACATTTTAAACAGATATTTAAATATAATCGCCACAACGTTGATATTTAGGTAGAATATATATGTATTCATAACGTCATGATCACTTGCGCTTTACATTTGTATGGTACGTTTCGCGGCATTTGTGCTTAAAATATATTACATCTTAGTGTCAAATTGTTTTTGTTTTTTGTTACATTGGAATCGTTTTTACCTTTTTATCGAAACAGATGACTAAAAAGTTGATCCCTGGTATTATATTTTTGATCATAAAAAAACGCCTACAAGTAACTAACCTGATATAAAAATCATATCAGGCACCTTTAATATCAACATAACGATATGATTAAAAACGCTACTGTGATATCATACAGTAGAAAATAGCGCCTCGATGTGAACTGACTTAGCCAATGAAACATTAGTATTATGTACGAGGTCATATAAAACTTAAACTTCATGAGCCTTGTTCGTTGAAAACTAGGCTTAATGCATCTGCGTAGTGTCGTCCAGATTATCATGTGCAGTCGACACAGGCTAATATGGGGACGACATTTTCCGCTTAAGCTGGATTGTCGTGTAGAATCGACTTCATAAAAACAAAAACAACCTATAAAAGCGAAACGTGTCGTTCCTTGTTGGCCTGGGTCCGCTCAGGGACGACATTCGGCGCATATGCACTAAACACAGTTTCCCCAGAACAAGACTTAAATTTGTATTATTTTTTCCAGTTTATTACTTGATGCGACACCGGCGATCACTTCAAAAGGGCGTTTTCCGGCACTCTTGCAGAGCAGTTAACGGCGTCGTCGCTATCGGTGACGCTGAACGTGTGAAGGGTGTCAATGGCGTGCTTAAGACCGTCGAAAATGTTAGTTCCGGTCGCAGGCAGTGCGGTGAAAACCGGCCGCTCAAGTAAAATAATATAATCATTTCACAGGATATTACGTCATCACTTTGGACTATTTTCTGTTACTAGTTGCCATTCGGCACGGGTATTCGCTTAATTTTAAGCGAGAGAAAATTACACGTCAAGTCAATATTTTTTATTAATATTCAAAGACCACATGCCCAATATATGAAACAAACATCTGGGAAAACCGGAGCTTTATGCAAATGTGTGAAGTGTCATCCAAGCAATCAGGAACGACATTTTCCGCCAATATGGAATGACACTTTGAAAATTCCATGCATTTTACCCGGTCTTCTCAGAGCGAGGCTCATTTCTTCAAACAAAACGTAATAAAACTCCAAAGCAAACAGCATAAAAGGTGTGCCGGCAGGCTTACGCGCAATTGCGTGCATGGGTTCAAGCGAAAAACAATCGAGTTGAAGTGTCACTGTTTAATGAACATATATAACGATGTACAGCAGTTTTTGAAAGTGCATTTTAAACCATCAGAGCTTGTCGTTTTTCAAAGAGTTTTTAAAATAATACAAATAGTTTAGTGCTTTCCAAGCAATTCATCAGGATTCCCATACCCTATAATAACGTGAACGCAACTTACCGAGTCGACAATGTTGACGTTAAACGTCCCCGTGATGTCATTAACAACGTTCCCATCAGTGCACTTGATTGTTAACGGAAGGGGAACAGGCGGGTCATTGAAGTCGATAGACGCCTGGGTAACGGCGTTACTGATCCACACTTCGAACTCTGTAATGCAATGGAACTAGATTTCAGCCCTCACGAATTCATATTTCAAAGCGGAAAATCTCGTCTCTGATGAGCGTACGCGGACTGCACAGGCTATTCTGAGACGACTCTGTACGTACATGCATTAAGCCCCGTTTTCCAAGAACGAAGCTCGTTTGTGCTATGTTTACTTATGTGTAATGTTTACTTATGTGTTATGTTTAGTTATGTGTTATGTTTTCTGATGTTTTATGTTTACATATGTGTTATGTCTACTTATGTGGTATGTTTACTTATGTGTTATGTTTACTTATTTGTTATGTTTGTTACGGCGCCTCCCTTAAAAAAACATTAAGCGAACCGCTCTGTGAAAATGGGGTTTAATTTGCGCAAAGTTTCTTCCCAGATAAGCCTGTGCAGTCCGCATAGGCTAATCAGGTAAACACTTTCCGCCTAAACTGGAATTTTTGCTAAGAAGAAACTTTGTTGAAACGAAAAATATCATAAAAGCGATAAGTGTCGTTCCTGATACATACTGCACAGGCTAATTTGGGATGACACTTAACGCACATGCATCAAACCCCTTTCTCACAGAGCGCGGCCCATTTATTTTTACTTAATTGTTACCGTGTTTCTGGGGATCGGTCGGTGACGCTGCTTTTTTGATCTCATAGACGGTTGTCACAGGTAACGTCACAGAACACGTGGTATCAGGGTCCGTAGTTGTGAACTTTCCCAGTGACGTCGCAATCACGGTGTCGTCTGAGACGTCAGTGGAATTCCCGGGAATCCCAGATAAAAATGTCGACGGCTACTCGGAATAAAAGAAATAGAGGATATTTGGTGGATTTGGAAGAATATGGATTTTAATTCAGGCTTGATCACATAAAGAAATCTATGATCACGAGTGAATTTAAATCGATTTAACCTGGAGAATTACTCTAAAATAATGGCATCACGATATATAAACAATAACGTTATTTCACTGTTACTTTCACTGTTTTAAACAGTGCATTGTCATTTTTAATTGACTGATATTTCTCTATAAACCACTGGAAAGCATAAAACCCTGAATGCAACACATGAATCACGCTCTGGGAAATTCGGACTTAATGTGCGTAGAGTGTCGTACAAGGCTAATCAAGGAAGACACTGTTCAAATTGGCATAACTTCACTAAAGTTTTACCAATTTTCAAATATTTTTCAGTTTTGTAATTCTTATGTAATTCTCTTAAATTTTATACAAACATCAATGGATACTCAATTTTGTTTTCGATACCACAACAGCATTACGTACCTTATCAAGTACTGGCTGGGTGAACGTTGAACTGACGGCGGTTACGGCATCTGTGCAATCAACGTGCATGACGTACGGACTGACCGCTGCAGCCAACGTCACTCCTGCTTTCACGCGGGTATTGAACGCTGAAAAGAAAGTCGTTTTTATTCCATTTTCATTACAGACATTGTTTGTGAATATTATACGCATCATATATAGTTATCACGAATTTAACGACCTGTGTTGAAAACGTTTGGCTTATATTTCAGTAGGAAAAGAGAGCATATTATTGCATACTGACAAGGCAATCCAAGCAACTTTACATCACTAGACAAATGACTATAGAAAACACAACGGCGGCTCTGATCGACGTTTCGGTTAATAAGCATTTACTGTAAAATCATTATTAAAGGTCAAATTCCGATTTTATAACGAAACCTTTAATAAATATCGATATTCTAAACCGATTGGAATCATCAAGAGCAATGGCAAAAACTATTATGCTACTAAAAAAACGAAAATCTTGTTTTTCGTAAACCGCTCGGGTATTTTTGCCACCTTTTTTGATAGAGACGTCATTTTAACACAACGCGCATGCCAAGGAAACTCATGAATTATCGTTGATTTCGTGGTTTGGTTACGAATATATGATTCCAGAGTCCGACTTATGTTTCTGTTTGGAAATTAAAAATCCGCTCATTTTCATGTCGTTTTTTATACCAAAAGAAATTTAATGCCGACATATTAAAATTAGTTATCATTGTTAATAAAAAGCAATTAAAAGGTGGAGGATAATTGTGAAACCATGTACCTGGGCTAGTTGCGGCTACCACTTCAAAAAAAGGTGGATTCCGGCGCTCGTATGGAGCACGTGACAACGTCGTCGCTGTCGGTGACGTTAAACGTATGGATGGTCGCCGCTGAACGTATGGGTGATCGCCGCGGCTGCCTGCATACCATCGTTGATGGAACTTCCGGTAGAGGGTAGTAAGGTAATCACTGGGGGCTGTAGTTAAACAATTAACTGTAATTTAAATGGGCAATACGTATATGAGCCTTGCTCTGGGAAAACAGGGTTTAAAGCATCCGCGTCAATTGTCGTCACATATTAGCCTGTGCTGTCCGCACTGACATATCAGAGACGATTACATTAATTCTCTTCATAACGAGAATTATGTTTAGGCATAGTCTAATCTGGGTGAACACTTCACGCACAAGTCCAGTTTTCCAGAACGATGCATATAATAAATAGAAGGAAAAGTGGACATCCTTGTGAAATTCCTTTTTTTTTACGTTAAAATATATCTTCTGACAAAATGACGATTGCTTGATAGTCATGACTTTTGTTTGATGATTTTGAAAGATAATATGGTTATTGTTAATATAGATTTATTTTATGTTTTTTGACGAAATGAAGATTTAAATAAAAAATGAAAAAAATCAAAAAATCAAAAAAATCATTGATTCAAAAAGTTAGTTTTCATAATATTCAAACAGGCAAGATATATCTCCCATCTTGATAAAAAATAGTTAAAGTATATGCTTGTAAATTGGTACAAAAATTACAAAGCGTTTAAATCGCTGTTAGTCGAAGCAAAACAATGTGTCACCGACATTTGGTTTAAACTACGTAATAGTTTCACAAGCATTCGTGGTTCAGAAGTACAGAGTCAGTTTTTCCTTTATGTTCGATCCTCACGGCACGATCTTATTTTATCTTTTCCTTGTGTTTATGTTTTTTAACAGTTCCAGATCTTATAGTTGTGTTACTTATTCAATTTAGTGATATTTTACGTTAATACGAAAATCTGTCAAGAAGTCCATTAAAAGTCTGAACAGAAATTTCATACCTATTAATTCATGCCTTTTACTTTTAATTTCTTAATGCATGTCGCTGATACTGTGCTCCGAAACGTTTCCGAAATTGCTCCTTTTACAAACCTACATTGGTCCAACTTAATTATATTTTCAAAAACATGAATTGTGTCCTTGACCTTTGACCATGACACGTCACGTCTGTTATGTTAGTTTGAAATCCATTTATGTTAAATTACGTAGCGCCCATGAAAGTGTTGTTGTTGTTTTTATAGAGTTGGTATTATACATATGAATAAATTGCTTATTAAAACAGTTCCATACAAACCTCGTCGACAATATTGACGTTAAACGTTCCCGTGATATCATTCGCGACGTATCCGTCAGTACATTTTATCGTTAACGGCAACGGAACGGTCTGGTCGTTGAAGTCGATAGACGCTTGAGTTACGGTGCTTTTGATCCACACTTCAATCTCTGTTAAACAAATATATGACGTCATACTATACACATATATGACATGACTCATAATGTACCAAAAAATAACGTCAAGATGATCCACACTATTCACATATATGACGTTAACATGACTCATACTGAATACATACATGATGTCATATTGTACACATTAATGACGTCATACTGTATTGTTAGACATAGAAAAAGAAGAAACTGTCAGATTAGATGGCCGTTTACAAGGAAATTTGAAAAGACTCAGTTGCGGCCGCGATTTAACCAAGCTTGGGATATTCGTGAGGAAACAATTACATATTATATAAAACGTTATCTGTGAAATGTCACGAATGTCGATGTTTAATTTGAAAGAATTGCCAGAATCAAAGCTCTGCTCTTTTACTAAAATGCCTCTATTTATATATAACTTATCATTCCTTCAATATTAATGCAGTTATAGGCCGCCCCATAACATGACAAAGCGAAATAACACTCTTAATGAAGCAGGGTTCGGTATAAGGAGAACTTATACTGCCTTGCTTTATGAACTAGCTTTTATAGCGACGCGGTAGAGTGTCTGCCTGATTTGGAACCGGGAGGTCCCGGGTTCGATCCCCATGGTAGTCGGGGATCGAACCCGGTACCGCGTCGCTATAAAAGCTAGCTCATATATCAAGGCAGTATAATGTAATACTTAGACACTTCTAAGTTCTCAGGATAGAACAATCGACCGAGTTAAGGTTTAACAAATCTATTCATTCAAATCGTAGAACGCGTCTTAAGAAGTTTGGTTTACGAATAAATAACTATAAGTATGATGAAGGTGCGCAGCATCACTGTTACTTGATTACTATTTTAAATAACTTAAAAGAATACTTAAGATTTTACAGAACTATTCCCTACCATTATGATGGCTTTAGCTTAAGCTGGTAGGTTTCCGACTTTTAAATGACGTGGATTTTGAGTCATTGACCGAGGTGAAGAATCCGTGATGCTGCGCGCTATTTATAGTGAAGATGCTTTAGGATTCCGAAACTTAGGCGTCCCAACCAATCAACGTGCACTTAGGAATTCCTTAACCAATAAAACAAGTTTACAAAGAGCCATTTTCCTAAACAGCATTTCGGAATCCTAAATCAACAAAGTAAGTCAATAATATGAGTTGTTACATTATAAAAAGCAATTTGTATTAAAACACATAACATTAATACATAATATCAGGCAGAAATGTTCTGCATTTAAATTCTGTTAAACATTTTAATAATACAATGGAAACATGAAACTAAATGATGAATAGGCTTTCTACGCCTAACGAAATAGTTCCAAAGCATTTGCAACTGGAACATAACTTTACCAAAATGCAATACACAAATGCATCCTTAGATTAATATTACAAGTGAAAGCCATTAATTTTGGAGAACAACAGTTAGGAGTAACAAATTATATTGTGCAATTGAAAATGTAGGTCGTATTCCTACACAACTGGCTGACAGCGTCATAGTAAACAAACATGGAGCGTATTTTTGGATTGGAATTACTGAATTGTGACAAACAATGGATTGTTAGCAAGTATCTGGAGTTAATAAAACATATGTAAGTAGATTTAATTGATAATTTCATAACTATTACATATTACAATAAGTTCTTCTTATACCGAACCCTGTTACATTAATATTGAAGGAGATATGTTTTATAATCTCACATACTAATGCAAAATAAATGCGATTTAAAGATGAATGAACAGACGGGTCGACGATGATACTTCTATTGGTTCAATTGCTTTGTCGGCTCAGTTACAATTTAGAAGTACCCCGTGTACTCTAAAGTACTCTTAAGTTCACTTAACTGTACCCCGTGTACAAAAAATACGCTTAAAGGTATCCGGTCATACCCCTAGGTACTTTCTTACTTAGTATGTATTTTCCGTACCACGGATACTTTGTAGTATACTTATGAATATCCGGGTACTTTTAAGTACATACAGTACCTGAACCGATGAACCGACAATGACCAATTGAGCATTACTAAATGTACCCTTGTGGTGGTTCATGAGCCTTAAAATTGTAGGCATTCACACTATGATCAATGATTACCTTACCAGGTTGTTGAGGATTCGCCGGTGACGTCAATTTTCTCGTTGTATCAGGGTCTGAAGTTGTGAATTTCCCGAGCAACGTCTGTGTGACAGTGGCGTCATAGATGCTCGCGGAACTTCCGGGCATGCCGGAGACAAAAGTCGGCGGCCTCACGGAGCACGTTACGGCGTCATCGCTGTCTGTCACGCTGAACGTGTGGAGAATTGCGGCGGTCGTCTGAAGACCGTCGTTGATAGCCGTCCGCTCGCCGGAAGTGCTGATATCACCGGCGGCTTAAATCGCGAAGAGAAAAAAAAACGTGTGTTAAACGCGGCAAACCCCGTTGACTGTGTACCCTGTTAATGAAAGTGCCTAAAGTGCATTCCGCACAGGCTTTTCAGGGTCAAATGTTTTCGCAATATTTAGATTTTTGCGAGGAAGAGACTTCCTTTCAACGTAAAACTCCACACAAAAAAACGGAAAGTGTCATCGCTGTGTAGCATGTGCAGACTGCACTGGCAAATATCATTATGGGACGACAATTTACACAGATGCATTTAGCCTTGTTTTTTCAGAGCGCGGACTTAAATAGAGAATATAATGTGAGTTTTGGATAGAGATTCATTCGGGGCTAAGAACCGTGGTAGTACAAGGCTCTAATTATCCTATTTTTCCTACATTTTCCCATAAACAATAATCAAATAGAGCATTTTTTGGGACATTTTTTTTTCTTCCGTAGTTGACAAAAACAGATTCTCCAATTTTTAGAAAAATCCGTGTTTGATCCAAAAATAGCGATAGTAAAGAGCTCAAGTTTATACTATCGTTGTTATACCATCGATTTTCATCTGATAATAAATGAGTCGTGTTCTTAGAAAAATGGGCTTAATTCATGTGCGTAAAGTGTCGTCCCAGATAAGCCTGAGCAGTCCGCACAGGCTAATTAGGGACGACCCTTTCCGCTTTTATGGTATTTTTAGTTCCAAGGAAATCCCTCCTTACCGTAAATCAAGTTTAGGCGGAAAGTGTCGTCCGTGATGGCGGTGTTTCCGTCCGTACACGTGATCGTCAACCGCAACGGAACCGCCTGGTCATTGAAGTCTATAGACGATTGAGTAACGGCGGCACTGATCCACACTTGGAACTCTTGAATAAAACATTTGTTGATGTCAAACAAAGATTGCTTTAGAGTTGATATGGGTTTCTGATAAAGATTGTTCATAATTTATCCATAATTTCGAGATCTTATATGGTCTTGTTCACAGTTTGGCAAAAAGCTTTTTTCAAAAAATGTATCATTGATTCAACGACAGAATGCATGCATTTTACTCACACGAGCAACAGAGCACTCGTGATCTGGAAGAATCTTTAAAATATATATTCGTTTATGGATAATTATCTATCAAAATCAATAAAATAATATTGCGTTTGTAAAGCCCATCATCACAAACTTAGGACAAGCGCCTAGTAATTATACAGCGATTAGACACAACGCTGTTGTTGTTATAAGCCAATGGATTTCAACGGAAACGCGTTAGGCTTTTGAGGATCTGCCGGTGACGTCAAGGGTCTGATCTCATACACTGACGTCACCGGTGACGTAATACTGCACGTCGTGTCGGGGTCAGTAACGGTGAATACACCAAGTGACGTCGCGATGACGGTCGAGTCGGAAATAGACGGAGGTGTTCCGGGAATTCCCGAAACGAACGTCGGAGGCTGAATAGTAAATATACTCATTTATTATTATTATTATTATTATTATTATTATTATTATTATTTATCATCATCATCATCATCATCATCATCATCATCATCATCATCATCATCATCATCATCATCATCATCATCATCATCATCATCATCATCATCATCATCATCATCATCATCATCATTATCATCATCATCATCATCATCCAGTTGGTTTCTTTACCATTTTTTTGCAGTCAATTCGACAAAACGAGTCGAGACCATCGATTGTTACTATATATTTATCTTAAGAAAGAAGAAAATCTATATTTTATTATTTGCGAAATTTCATGCCGACGAATATACACGAGTTAAAAGTACCTTGTCAAGTAAGGGAACGGTGAACGTTTCGGTAATTGTATTCGCCGGCGATCAGTCGTCAACGCACTGGCCGTTTACGAGGAGAGGTGATGACGCAGCGTCCAACGTCACGCCGGCTTTGACCCAGTTCGCAAATGTCGGCGCCGTGCCGGGAACCAGGTTGAAGAAGCTGTCCATCGGCGCCTGCAGGATAAGTAGAGGTTATTTGTTAGTTTCGGCAGATTCGAGCCTTGCTATGTGAAAAGTGGGTTTAATGCATGTGCGTAAAGTGTCCTTCCAGATTAGCCTGTGCAATCCGCGCAGGCAAAACAGGGAAGACACTTTCCGCCTAAACTTGATTTTTTGCTTAGAAGAGACTTTCTGTAAACGAAAAAATATCATAACAGCGGAAAGTGTCCTCCCAGATTAGCCTGTGCAGTCCGCGCAGGCAAAACAGGGACGACACTCTCCGCCTAAACTTTACTTTTGCTTAGAAGAGACTTTCTTTACACGAAAAAATATCATAACAGCGGAAAGTGTCGTCCCTGATTAGCCTAATCTGGGACGAAACTTTACGCACATGCATTAAACCTCTTTTTCACAGAGCACGGTCCATTTTATTTTACGAGTGATAAGATGAATTGAGCCTCGTTCTGGGAAAACTGGGCGTAAAGCATGTGCGTAAATTGTTGTCCCAGATTTGCATGTGCAGGTCGAACAACAATTTCATCTTGTATGGCATTTGCTCGTTTAAGGGAAGTCTCTTCTAACCGAAAATAAGGTCTCCGTTCAAAGTGTCGTACCTGATAAGCCTTTGTAGTAGACGCTTTATGCACATGAGTTAACCCCGGTTTTCCCAGAGCGCGACTCAATTGTTATTTGCATTTCGGACTGCGCCACTCGTGAAATACTGGTTTATATTTTTGGCGAACATGAGGTGATAAAAAATCGATTATATACGAAAACTAACAAGTTTATTATTTGTGTTATGCTTTTCAAACGTTTGTTTACATTTAAAAGAGTTTAATCCCTATATTTTGTTGCACAGGTATTACATATGTTAAGTATAAATAGAAATAGCTGTTTGTAATACAAGTTAAGTGTGTATCGAAAACAGCTAACAGAACTTTAAACAAACGGCCTGAAGGACAGGGAAGTCCAAACTTTAAACAAAGCGGAAATGGATTTGAAAGTACCTGGAATTACTGAATATTTTAACAAAACCTTAAACAAAACGGAAATAGACGGGAAAGTAACGGCAATTTCCAAAACAAAACTTTGAACAAAACGAAAAAAGCCTTAAAACAAAATTATAAACAATACGGACATAGAAGATTAGTGCCTGGAATTCCCGAAACAACAATGTAGATTTTTTATTGAGCAGTTCTACTAGTAACTATCCTCTATCGAGCAGAAGATCACACTTTGGTCTTGAGCGTCATATAAAACTTTAAACAAAACGGAAGTAGACGGAGAAGTACCGGGAATTCCCGAAACAGCCCGAAGTTACTTACCTGTATCTAGCAAATGATCACATTTTTGTCGTTGGTGTCATATTAAAACTTTAAACAAAACGGTAAAAGACTGAGAAAAGTACCGGAATTTCCCGAAACAGCCCGAAGTTACTAACCTGTATCGAGCAAGTGATGATACTCTGGTCGTTGGCGTCCGTGACGATGAACGTGCGAAGTGACGTGGCCGTCTGCAATCCGTCGTTACGTGCCGGCGACAACGTAGCCGGAAGTCCGGAGAAAACGGGTTTCTGAAGCAGCATGCAAGTTAAATGAGGTCCTTTAATGAATCTGGAAACGCCATTACCTGTTTGAAGCCATAACGACCACAGAAGAGTACCATACATGTGAAAAATTATGTTCGGGAAAATGCATGACCCCGACGTACATCAAAGGCATCAGTATGTGAAATTTCTGACATTTTATTCAATATTGAACGCCCTTGTGATCTTTCATTTCTTCAGAATAAAATCAACAGGCTTATTCCTTCTCTCAATACTGACAGCGAACTTATTGATATGACGCCAAGCGTTCTCAGCATATCGTATGTAAAAAAAATACACGCCTGTCCATTTAACCTCAACATTTTTGGCCTCTTCATTTCTTTAAGAATAACACACTTATTTGGGATATCGTAGGTCGAGGAGTGTTCTATATATCTTGCAGAAATTAACAGAGTTTACATGTTACAGACGTTGCCCTTGTGCCGTGACCTCGAACTTATATGATTCGAGATCGAAGCATTCTTTAGCTCTGCTGCTGATACGAAATTCATCTTACAAGCCCCTATGGCATTGAGATGTGACCTTTTGACAGAACAGAACAAAAATTCTATTAACTTAAGCATTTTAGTGCTCATCGTGATCAATAATTATAAAACTTTCATAAATGCGTAAAAAATTAGTACTAAAGATAATAATAAATTATGCGTGGGTGTGTTTTGTGTTTATATACACACTGAATGGAGTATTTAAACTATACATAAACAAAAAACAGTGGAAACAGTCACAAAACTAACATTCATTTCCCTTCCATAATCATTTCATAATAAATTATACATATTAACAGAAACCGGCGTTAACAGACAAAATCACAGTACATTCATTTTATATTAAAGGGGCCTTTTCACAGATTTTGGCATGTTTTGAAGTTTGTCATTAAATGCTTTATATTGATGAATGCAAACATTGGATCTAAAAAGCTCCAGTAAAAAACAAGAATAAAATTTAAAAAAGCAAAAAATGTAGCCCGCAGCAGGGCTCGAACCAGTGACCCCCGGAATCCTGGAATAAAAACCAATTAGACCGCTCGGCCATCCTGCAAATTATATATTTGCGACGTATTTTATACTTTATATAAGCAATCTTCGTAGTTTCACAAAATTAAACGACAACAACAGAACTCTCCAAATTATTCAATCGTTTCGCGTTGCAACGCTTTATAATTTCCAGGTTTTTAAATCGTCAAAAGATGCATATAATGGTTATATTAGACCATGGTAAATGTTCAGTATTTCTGTTTCCTCACAAATATCATAACTAAAACGAAAATTTGCGAATCTGAAACAACTTTTTTCAATTTTGTCAATTTACCAAAACGTGTAAAGATCCCTTTAAACGTTAAATAAATAACAATAATAAACGTTGAGTAAAAGAATACAATTATTTGTCCAGAAACGTAACAGGCGTCGTCTGTTCCTCCCAAGTAACCAGCAGATGGTCGTAAGTCAAAACGGTGTCTCGATATCGAAGGGAAACAAAATTGCCTTAGGACCGATCAACACAATCTGATTCAGGAGCCGAGTTTTTGCATAAATCAATCTTACGGAAGATTCCGGAAATAGTCGATGTATGACGACCGACCGACCGACGTACAGGTACAAAGCAATATATTCCCACTTTTTCGTATTAAAAGAGGAATCCCAATTACAACGGAATGAGTGTTAGAATGTATATTGAGAAAAGTTATGACAGTGCAAAACACACGTTTTTTTGTAAATAGTTTATACGCTTAACGTTCACCTCGACTTCAGTAAACAGTATTTACTAAATAATAAACGTTAAACGTTTAACTTATTCGAAAACATGTTTTAACAAATGCTTAAATCGTTTTTTAGTTATTCATTTTTATTATGCTTACGTCATCGGCTATATTGATGGTCCTTGATGGCGTCGAAGTGTTGATAGCGTCAGTGCACGTGCCGGTGATCGTGTAACTCGTAGCAGAGTCGTAATCAAGCGTGGCAATCGTCTTGACGTCGAACCCTGACACAGAAAGCACATAACCACGATGGCTTAATCAAAGGTGTCACCGATATATACCATTTAAGCATCGATTTGACACTCGCATTAACGAAAATTCCTCCTCCTCCTCCTCATCATCATCATCATCATCAGCTTCATCATCATCATCATCATCATCATCATCACCATCACCATCTCCATCATCATCATCATCATCGTCATCGTCATCGTCATCGTCGTCGTCGTCGTCATCATCATCACCATCACCATCATCATCATCACCACCACCATCGTCGTCGTCGTCGTCGTCGTCGTCGTCGTCGTCGTCGTCGTCGTCGTCGTCATCATCATCATCATCATCATCATCATCATCATCATCATCATCATCATAACCATAACATCATCATCATCATCATCATCATCATCATCACCATAACATCACCATCATAAGCAGCAACAGCAGTATCCTGATAATTTTATTCCATCTCTTCATCAACAACACCACTATTACATTCATCATGATCATTTTAATTACTTCACTAAACTGACGTATTACCGTTAGCAAACTCACGTAACGACGTCTACACATTCACGTAATAAAGTCACCGAACTTACTTTGAGCTCCCGTAGCGGTGTCCACCTTAGTAATGCCAAACTTTGCGCTCTCCGGCGCGTTGATGGAACAGGAAATGGCGTCATCCTGGTCGGTGACGGTGAACTGGTGAACGGAAGTGCCCACTGGCGATAGGTCTACTAGCGGACCGGAAGTACCGGCAAAATTGGTTAGAACGGGGACCTTTAATGAACATTAACTTTTATTTAACTTTGAACGCAAATCAATTGCCATATCTCAAGAATTATGTTTTGATTTACAGAACGTGTACACAACTTGTGTAATGTATCCCATGATATAGATATATAATTTCTAAGTCTAAGCCCTTACGAAACGGGATATGCAGCATTTATCTATGTCCATAATGTTTTCGCTCAGTTATATCCATTATTCTTTTATTTTGGGAATCACCGACACAACTTTGGAAAATAGTCAAATATATGAACATGTTTTTTCAATGTTGTCCAAACAATATCAAACAATATTAGGCCATATTATCTTAAAACAAACGATTTTCTTCAGTCTACTGGGTTCTTCACAACGGGAAGTAAAATACACAACTTCTATGCCTGGAATCGAACGTCTCCTGTATCTTGCAATCCCCCCCCGCCCTTCCCCACCGCCCGCAACGCTTTGGTAATCCCCAAATTTGAATTATTTCATATATCTGTCATTGCCATGACTAAATGCAACCGTCCATAGCTTAGGGATGTACTGGATACTGCTTTGTAGGCACTTAACGGACCGACAGACCGAGCTACTCCGAAACACTCCGTCCACGCGGTCTTCCGAGTGCGGTGCTCATGTGGGAGAGAATACACCGTAAATTCGATTAAAAAGATCCACGCTGGGGTAAAACGGGGCTTAATGCATGTGTGTAAAGTGTCGTCCCAGATTTACCTGTCCAGTCTGCAGAGGCTAATCAGGGACGACCCTTTCCGCTCAAACAGGATTTGTTGATAACAGGAGACTTCCTTTAAAAGAAAAATGCCTTACAAGCAGACTGCAGAGGCTAGTCTGAGACGACACTTTACGCACTTGCATTAAGCCCCGTTTTCCCAGAGCGCGGCTTAAATGTACACATACCGCGTCCGAAATGTCCACCTTGTAACTGCTGGTGATTTGGTCCGTCCCGTCACTGCACGTGATCGTCATGGATTCTTCAGCGGTGACGTCATGATTTAGCGTACTCGCTGATCCCGCCTTCAGCCAAAGTTCGTAGGCTGCAATAAAAACAAATCGCAAACTTTTACTTGTTCACAATAATACTACAAGAAATAAAAATATAAATTATTGAATAAAATCAGAGTTATGTAATAAAAACGAAAATTATATGAAACATATATATAAATATTAAAAGATATAATACATTTAAAACAAAAAAAGAAGGAAAATAGAAATAAATAACTCATTAAAAGTATACAAATAAGTGCAAATGTACATTTTGAACAAATAAGTTCAAAAAAGTGAAAAAGGTGAAAACATAGTAAGGCTTAATATTTATAAAATAAATAAAAACTCACTAAAAGTAACAATATGAAGTATACAAAGATTTTGTTTATTGTTGGTCAGGGGACGAGTTTATAATAAGTATTAGCCTCGTTTTGAGAAAATAGAGCGGAATTGTTGTTCATTAAAAATAATCACATATCAGCCTCTGAAGTTCGCACAGGCTAATTAGGGACGCCTTTATGGAAAGTTTCTTGTATAGGCATTTTCGAAACGAAACTTCAGTGAAGGCGTTATTTTAAGTTATTTTTATTTGTTAATTATACGAACCTGATCCAACCGTTTTGATTTAAAACTTGGTGTTATCGACTGTGCACGTTATTGGGTTCGTGTCCGTGACATCAAATGTATAGAGAGACCTTGCCGTTGTCGTGACGTCACTGATCAGGGTCGGGTGAATGGTTTGAAGAGAACCCGGAGCAAACACCGGGACCTAGAGTGGAGTGGTCATTTAATTCATAAAAAATCGGTCGGTAAGTGGATGTATCATATATACTACACCAGAAACGAAACTCGTTATATATAATCTTAAAATTACTTTATTACTAGAATTCTTATGAAGCTTGCAAAATGCTAAGTAGAAGATATCTGATTCTTAAAAATCTTAAGGGCAGTTAATTTAAAATATATTTATATGAGTGTAGTCAAGTTTTTTAAGTAAAGAATCGTTAACATTTGCCAAACATCCAATTAGGTAAATTGGGTTTACTTGTACGCATAATAGGAAATCTTCAAATTGTAATAAATTTTGAATTTATGGCTTTCAATTTAATCAAAAATATTTGTTTTATTGTGGTTTAAAGAGAAACATAGGTTATTTAAAACTGATTATTACTTATTTCAAACAGACAGAAATAATGAGAAAATAAGGTAAATTCTTTCACTTTTTTAAGTTAAAAAGACGGATGTATTATTCCCAAGAAAGTCTAATGGTTAAACCTTTTAAAATGTTTACAAACAGTTGAAAAGAATTAAATAACAAAACAATTAATTCTTTTCATCCACTTGTGATGCCATCGAAAATAAATACATTCACTCACTCATGAAAATATTATGATTGTTTTAATAAAAAAGGTTTGACTGGAGATTTTTCTGAAATTATCACGTTATGACGTCAAAACGAAGTCATTTCACAGAACAAAAGTGAACAAGAGCGAAAGTGTTCCCTTTCATCAAAAATAAGATTATCATTTTTAAATCTCTGAGATTTTTTCGATGCATAATCCATTAAAAGACAATAATAATAATAAGCAATTATGGAATTCATATGTTAGTTTACTGATATTTATCAATAAATAACCAGACAAAAATAAGATTATCTCGCGTAAATGTTAACTCTGATAGATCTGACATGCACCGAATTTAGCACTACTTATAGAGCAAAATTAGCTTGGAAAAAAACCCACATAAAACTAGCTTATTATTTTCGACAAGGATTATAACTCATATAAATGTAAAGCCACGAGTCAAATTGTGACGACGTCACGCTTTCTTTGACGACACACTGTCCTTGACACGAATCTTACCGCAATCCTGCTATATTGTTGTTTGAAATGAATCACAACATCACTGAACAAGACGTCGCACAGAGCAATAGCAATAATGGACAATGGATGTACAGCGCTGAGGTGGATGCTCGTTCGTTTTTACACTATCTATAGTATCTCACGTATGGAGCACTCGGTGAACGTTATATACAGCTACATTATTTATCAGTCTTAGCATCTTATATATGTGATGACGAAAAACAAAGCGACCTGAAGCATCACGAGACTGCAATGAACTTGCTGGGTCACTGCTATGAAATGGAAGGAAACTATTATTGGGCGATATATATCTACAGACAATCGTTGTGTTGTCGTTGTCCTGATCGAAGTAATGCTGCTTACTGGCACATCCGGCGTGTTCTTCGTCTTATAAATGGCTGAACATACTTTACAAACCAATTTTCTTGTGCACGATATAAAACAAATTTATATATACACGCATTTAATGGTTAAAATGTTTGTGAGCATTTATTCCGCCATGTTTCATGCGTTGTATGTTATGAAATATAAACAAACGGAATTTATATGCATGAGCCTTAATATAATCACTGCTATTCTACTCTTCATTAATTTGAATTAACTAACATAGAACAGGAATCATAGTGTCCCTTGTATGATGTCGTTTTTGATACTCACTGTTTTGTGATGTTTGTCATATGCATATGTTGATAAATGTATGGCATGTGCTTATGTTAATCTTCTTGAATTGATTACGCCATTAATGATGTATGACAAAACCTTCCAGTTTAAGCTATCCCTAGTGATTGCTACGTTTTATTTTAATGCAATTAATTAGTATATATTCTTTCGTTGAATACTGGCTTATTCGTATTTATCACCGTTAGCTTAAACTGAATGTGGACGCCGTTTCATTAAGTTAAAGCGGAGCGATGAAAAAACCGGCCCATGGGTATATATAATCGTACTTGCCCGCCATATACGAATAACGGCTCGATCGCGACGTCAAATTAATACTAATGATAGTAACGATATATAATATGTACTTAAATAATGAACATTGTTTAAAAGATATTGAAATAATGTACAATTTATTAAAGCTTAATTTGATTTTTTTGTTAGCTTACCTGCGCATGAAATGCTCATAATGACAAAGTTTCCGTTCTGCAAAAAATAATATATATCATGTTTGTCTGTTTAAGTAAATTACTCCACGAATAACACAGTACCAATTTAACAATTGGCATATATTAATGCTTCATTATGTAATAGGCCACTAGTAATGTGCTCACCACCCATCCTCAATTTATAATTGTATTAACTTAATACACACGCTGCACAGAACCAGCTGTATTAACACTCACAATTATTGACAATCTTATCACCATTAAAACTTCGCCATTGTTTTGATTAGAATACAATCTCAATGAATTTCTTCGTTCATATATTTGAGTTCGAGTTCGCTTTTTTATGTTATATGTTTTTATGTTTTTTTTTTAAAGTTGCATTTGCTGTCTCCAAGGTCAAAGGTTTCGGGTCAACGTCCTTTTGTTACACGGGATGCTCATTATGGAACAATTTACCCTCCAGTATAACACAGATTGATAGATTGTCTGTTTTTAAGTCGTCTTTAAAAACTCGTTTATTAGAAAATATGTAACTTTTTATGTGCATAGTTTTTTTTTTCGGATTAAGGAATCATTTCTAGTCAGTAATTGTTTCTAGTCAACATTGATCCTATCTTCCATAAATGCTATGCATTCTCAATTTTTTTAGTGTAAGTGCCACTCTATGTCATGCCACCAGCACAAAGGACCACACTGGATGTAAGTGCCTCTCTATGTCATGCCACCAGCACAAAGGACCACACTGGAAATATGGGTTTACTCATTGTTGTGTTATCCTTGGTGTTGGTGTGAATGTCATGGTATATCTTCATGTATGTTATATTTGTTTATATTTTACATGTTGTGAATGCCCATGTATGCATTCCTTGCCGAAATAAATATATATATCTAACTATCTATGTTCAAACACAGCTTTCTTAGCAAAAGTAAACGTTGCTCAAACTCTTCTGAACGAATACACTACCGAGAAAAGTGTTTATGATCGTACCCAAGCACCCATATATTTATAATGTTTGCATCGATCTAAAAAATAACCTCGTGGATGTAAATATGCGGACCCGCAGAAAATTCGAAGCCCTGATCACAGGACACAACAGCTGATGTAAATGGCTTCGGACTGAAGAGAATTGATATGCTAGTTCTGATATCGCTAAACAATTCCAGATGAGTCAGTAAGACGCGATAAGTGATAATAAACAACAACCGACGTTACTGAGAAAAACACGGGGGACAGGAAGTTCTTATATAAGTCGATAGTAGGAGGTAGGTCAAATTACACTGAATCAACTACACCATCATCATTTGTAGTAAAATAGAATCAAATGTAACAACACAAACAAACTATACCAATATGTAATATATATTTAGACAAAACACACTAAGATGTTGTACATATATTAAGAACAGGTGCTTAAGACGTGATTACTAAGACGCAAACTGTCAAAAATCATATTCATTACCGCTAACATGCAGCGTCCTAGTGATTATTTTTCATTTGTGTTTCTCAAATGTGGGACGTAGAGATATGGTAAACAGAAAAACATGTAACTACCTGATCTTTATGTAATATATAAGGCTCGGTACGAACAGCAGCCGAGCCGTTATAATATTCTTAGACTCGCCTGATATATTACAAACAGATGAGGCAGTAACATGTTATTCTCAATTGAGTGTGACGAGTGAGTGCGAGGTAAGACGAGACGGACGAATGATACAAGAAAGTGAGTGTATTGTGGAGATGAACAATTTGATGCGATATGACCCAACGAGTGAGAGACACTCCAGAGATGAATAAAACATCAATTTGATGCGATATGACCAAACGAGTGAGTGACAATCTGGAGATGATTACAACATCAATTTGATGCGATATGACTAAACGAGTGACAATCCAGAGATGAGTAAATAAAATAAAGTAAATACTGGTTGTCAATTTTAACATTTCAACAGTCCATTTCATCTCCGCAAAAATACTACAAAATTGTATTATTAAAACAGATCAGTACATTAAGTTCATGTAGTAAAAGCTATTGTATATTAACGTTTTAAAATATGGGTTAAGCTAACTTTATTTGGATACACAAGGGATGGACAAGCATCTTTTGAGATTATAATTGGCTGAATTTCATTTAAAAGTAAGTATGAAAAATTTTCCGGTTCCAAGGTACGCAGAGGTAGGGCAACCTTCGGCAAACCTGCCTTATGAAGACAAAGACAGACATCTTCTTTACGTTAAGTTGTCGATGTTTCTGTTAAAAATATCCATACGATAATGTTCATATTAATTAACACACATTTTTCTAAGCGATAAACATTTCTGACGTCGAAACATATCTTTTCAATTTTAAATACACAATATACCGTCAAATTGATTTAATATTTAAGAAACTGAAGATCGATGTTTAATCCAAATCGCTTTGTAAATACATTTGTGTATTGCACATTGTGCGCACACTATGTATGTGCTCGTATTGATTGCAATTTACGTTATTTTAAGACTGAATCAATATAACATTCAATTCACTTTACCACAAAATGTGATGGTTCTGTTGCATTCATCTATTAATGTTTTGTGATATTGAAAATGGATGTATAAGATCCGTTGATTTAAGAGGCTATAATGTTTACGTTCAGGTAATGCATAACATGAGTTTAAACCAAATGTTAAATCCCACCATGTGCGTACCGTGCCAGATCTATTAATGAGGCCGTATTGTATAGCTTGTAATATGGGGCTTGATGAGTCACGTAACCTATAATGATGATGATCCTCTTGAATTATCTCAATCTAAATATGAATTTGAAAGCCAACTGTCTAACACTTATTGTATACACGTGTTACTCATTGTACAGTACAAACAACACATTTTATAACTTGTGCATGAATACTCCCATCTAAACGTCTTCCAGCTGTTGATTTGTAGTCGAGTGACGGCCATTGATATTTGTCTGCAGTCAAGAGGAAGCAGTGGTAGATATAACAACTCGGACTCGGGAATGGTTCCGACCCAGAGGAAGCAGTGGTAGATATTACAACTCGGACTCGGCAATGGTTCCAGGCCCAGAGGAAGCAGTGGTAGATATAAAAACTCGGACTCGGGAATGGTTCTAGGGCAAGAGGAAGCAGCGGTAGATATAACAACTCGGACTCGGGAATTGTTCCAGGGCCAGAGGAAGCAGTGGTAGATATAACAACTCGGACTCGGGATTACAAAGTATTGCATATTGTTATAATATTTCAGTACACGCTTGAATTCAGTTTGAGTTTAAACAAAAAATCACGACACACAAACTGTTTTTGGTGAACCAAGTTATCTACACATGTCTATTATAAAGCTCAATTTGATATTTTTACACAGATATCCATCTGTACTGATTTGTTTCATACCTGCGACTTGAATAATGTACCTTCTACTGTGTTTTCGTAATAATGTTTGTATGAACATCACATTAGCAAACTCTTATGATGATAGATTCCCATGACCATGAACATTGATCTACAGTAAAACTAATGCAAAAACATGTTTATCAGTTGTGTGCCTTTTTTAAGACAAGATCATGTCGGTTCGAACATATTGTTTACCTATGTGTTTTGAAAACAAAAATGTCTCTAGTGCTCTCCTTTAACGGTATGTTTTTCGGTTTTCCAAAACATTGTCTTATATATGTAACACTATGATGGGGCTTAATAAAACGCATGTATAATTATTACCATAATTGTGTGACTTCTTTAACTGAAACATAATTACAAAATAATATATCCAACTGTCAAGTATTGCTGTTATGAGCTTAAATTTTCACAGCTGATCGTTCTTACAGCCACTTGTTGTAAATAACATAGTGATTAAAAGGTCTCTACTCCTTATTTTCGAGACTCGTCTACTCAATTTAAGCTATTGGTTAATATTAATTTATTGAAACTTAAGAAACCTTGTAACTTATGTTCAATACGTTGATACCTAATCATTCATTTCACATGCACATGTGTATGATGTTTATTTTAGATGAGTGATAATACATGAATTTAACAGTAAATATAAACAGAAACCTATTTGTATTGAACCGATTTTCCATCATTATATTGATCCCAATTAGCATTACATTAATTGAAATAATTGTAGTAACACTTATATATAATATAATAATATAGATTTAATATTAGCATGTGTGTATTGGAAACAGTATTTAGTGATAACAGTTTGGTCGAACATAACTTTAATTGTAAAGATATTAAACACATTGCGTTCTTTTATGTATATTTTCAACTTACTTTTATTGAACCGTTTATATAATGCTTTAGTGAACATATCACTTGTTTGAATAGAACTGTCAATATATTAATTATTTGTTTTAATAATATGACATTAACACAACAATAATTAAAACTTAGCTTACGTTTTACTGTATGAGTAGGAATCTTCCTAAGGTTGCATGCATGTTTTGCACAATGTAAGTTGTATTGAACACAATAAAATTAACTTTTACTCAATAAGGATATGCATTGGAATTTGAGACACGTATCTTAATAAATACAATTTAAAGCGTTCCTTTCTCTTACAAGTCATCTAATATTGAAGTGTTAAAACATAGAGAATAAGCAGTCGAAAATACATTTAGATCTGACAATCAGTTACGAGTGTTCTAAAGATATTTATTAAATCCCACACTTACCTAAGATATGATGGAGCCGGGATATATTTCCTCTCGTCGAATTGACTTGTGATTCGATAGTCATTGTTTTTTTATATTTAAGATCCCCTCCAAACGTTGAACCCGTGACTGGAAAGTGTGAGTGTTGATCTACGTAGCTGATACTTTCTGTTCAACGGTGGCAATTTAAGTTGGTGTTTTGTTTACTGCTCATGTCATGTCTGACTGCGTCTTTTCGAAAGTTTCAATCGTCCAACCGGGACATCCACTTCCTTTTTTAAACCTAGAATCTCGTCAGTAGCACTCCTCAATACGTTAATACGTTTTGGCAGTGCCCAAATTTCGATAACATACGCAACTCTTTCCTTTCAAATCTGCCGTGTCCATTGACTTTAAACGATCTTCTATTTGGCGATGATCAGCTATCACTTGAATACAACAATTATCTATTTCAGCGTGGCATTTCAGCAACAAAACGCTTTGACATATAGACATATATGTTCGGATCGACCCCCTCACCCTGATTCTTTATAGGTGAGTGACAACGCGAACTTTCTTCTTTTACATATATTTATGGTTTGGATTTGCTGTAAACGTTGTGGAATTCATCTAGCTCGTTTTAACTTTGTAATAACAACATAATGCCATAAAAGGAATTATATAAAGATATTTAAACCGTATACGAACGACATGAACAAGTAATGATCATTCAATTGTATCCTTAACGAACTGATCCATGTTGCATTGTATTCTCTAATAACTACACCATTTGATAGAACTCAAATAAGCATCGTAGATTCTTGTCTTCTTATCCATAAAGGTGTTTTTCCTTTTGTTATATTCACATGAATGTAATGTACTATACTTTGAACCAACATATATATATATGAACTAATATGTTGATATCGGTCAGTGTGCCATCCTGAATCGTGTGGACAGAATTCAATCTTACCTGGGTTGCTGCCTTCTCCTTTACAGGTGCGTGCGTCGCCCTACTTCCGCCGTTGCGACTTCTTTCACGTGACTATCCATATTATCGAGTCTCTCCTGGACAGATGTAAACCTCAACCACCTCACTGTGCTGCCGATTTGTTGCGGTCATCGATGTTATGAGATCCTGTATATATCTTCTCAAAACATCCTGCTCTTGTTTTATTATGCAGACAAACCTGAGAACAGCGGACAGTAAAAGGAAATGACCTAAGTGGCCGTTGTCCACAGGTGACCGTTGTTTTTGGATCACAAGTTTTGGTCAGTTGGTAGTATTGCTACGTCGTTACCCCGCCCAATCGTTTCCATACAGTGTGAAACCGATAACTAAGCATAATAACATAATTAGAAGATACAGAATAATATCTTATTAATTGATTTAATTTCATAATGTTAAACTAAATCAATGACTGTATCAACACTAGTATAATTGTTTGCTCATGCATCTTGTTTATTCACTAAATAAAGCTTATCACGTGCATTGACGTCACGACCGAACACGTCTCAAAAGCGGATTCGCTGTCATAAGCCGATAGTACGTCCATTCAGTTCATATTACATTTATTGGGATGTATTTTTAAATAAAGATTGTTATGTGTCATTAACGTCACGTCCGAACAATTATCAAATCGGATTCGCTGTCATATACCGACAGTACTGTATAACCGTATCGTTCTAATTCAAATTCAAAGAAAAAGACGCCAAACTCGTATTTAAACTATTTAGTTTGCTACAAAAGTTGCAATTCAGTCTACATTTTCCAGAGTAGACGATCACTAAATCTTTTATCGCCTTCTTATAACAACACTCGCCAGCTAAGTGTTGTTTTTAACACATTATCAGCTATGCAGATTTATTGACCTCGTCACGCGCTCATTCTTTGTCATTATGAATGCAGCCG
This sequence comes from Dreissena polymorpha, assembly GCF_020536995.1. Classification (NCBI taxonomy): domain Eukaryota; kingdom Metazoa; phylum Mollusca; class Bivalvia; order Myida; family Dreissenidae; genus Dreissena; species Dreissena polymorpha. Next base: position 219,613 of record NW_026273329.1, on the reverse strand, counting down.
ATAATCGCTACGTATACACACATTATTGCGTGCACCTGTTTCGTTTTTGATATTAATTTTCGCGACTCGAAACGACTGACGAGACCGTTGTTTCCAGTTCAGAAATAACTTTCGGTCTAATAACTTTCAAAGGCAATTACCGGAATCAGATGCTTTACCCGCAAAATAGAATGACAAAATGATGTGCTGTGTTTTTAATTTTCGCGACTCGAAAACGACTGTCGCGTGACCGTTGTTTTCAGTTCAAAAATGACTTTTGGAGTGAAATGTAGTGGCCGTTTGACGTTATAGACGATTGACCGTTATTTCCAAATGTAATATAAAGATATTTTCGTCGGGGGAATCCAGACTGTCCGTTGTCTGCAGTTGACCGTTATTCTCGAGTGGCCGTTAGGTCAGTTTCGACTGTATTCTGCTCAAATATTAGTGTGTCTAATCTAGCAGACAAGAGGACATAAACCTTGCCCCATGTTAAAGTACACTGTCCACCATAGGCTAGCAGAAATACCGACACCAATATATGAATCATGATACACATGTTATCTTTAATCAATTACGCCTAATCGTATTCATTCGGTCCGAAAAGACTGCTGCCCTTACGCGCTTTGTCTTGATTTTTATTTAATAATTGTGCTCATAAAACGGAAATCGCTTGTTCAAATGTCATTGGCGTATTTACAAGTACCAATCTTTTCTACTAGATGTTGTCTTAGCCGATTAAGATTTAAAGGGACATAATTTGAATCAATATACTGATTCAAAATACGGTATCATATTTCAATCAAACATTATTTAACGGTAATCAGGATTGTTAACACATTCGTCTCTTGTTTTACAAACGTTTATTAAACGGTTATTAACATATGTATTCTTTAAATTCAAACATTGTCCCCAAAACAAGTTTGGGCACTGGAAAATTAGCCGGAAATATCAAATCGTTATAAATGAAATGTATATCAAGTGACGCTACACGCATTTCCAATATCGGTATCGGGACTGTAATGTTGCAGATGGCTATGTTTGTAGTTTTAATCTTAATAAAGGCGTGCATCGGAAGGAATGTGTTTTTGACATCAACATATACTTCTAACTAATTTCATATGTGCGTCAATACATCTATATATTTACGGGAAAATATCTTCGATTTGCCCGTTTAATCGTTGTGATTCTTAAGGTTAGGTATATTGTTTGCTCCGCTAATTCTGTATTCGAGTCTTTGTTGGTACTGACTATTAACGTTTACGATGTTATTTCAGAAAACAAACACGAAATTTCTAAAGCAGATGTGTTATAAGTAAGCACACATATACCAGCGGTATAAAACATTTTTTCTTCTAAGAAATCCTTCAAACACTAGTGTATGCAGACAGATGTCAATAAACCAAACGCAAAGTGTATAACGATTGTTTTTTTCATACCAAAATGATTTGGCTTTATCGTACTACTTATTATCAAGTGTCAATTTAATTGTCCATGATGAGTAATTAATATTCAATTCCTAGTAACACTTGTGCAATTTTTTCTTGGTAGTAAAAACTTAACTTATAAATGACACATCGCAGATTGCGAATATGACACATGTCAACCTTTGTTCAAAATCCATGAAAACAAGATGCTTAAGAACTGACTACGAAAATATCTTATGTGCGTGTGTATTTCAAAGTTGATGATGTTGTTCCGCACCCGAGGCATCATTGTGTTTGTAATTATAAGATCTCCTCGTGTGTGTGTTGGATGTTTTTGAGGTCCTTCCGGGCCTGAGGCAGCATTCTGTGACGACCGGAGTGTGTCCCAGCATTCCTTCCTAGTTTGCTTATTAGACTCAGGAAAGTTTTGAATGATTTCCAGCGGTTGATTTTTTACTGACAGAGAGTCAATTTTGTTGTGGTCTTGTGCTGTTGGGGAAACTGTAGTGGCCGTATGGGAACCAACCTGTCCGGAATGCATTCAACCTACCAAACTTACATGCGACCGGAACGGGAATTGAACCCGGTTCACCTTAGTGCGAAGCGCGTGTACCAACCACCTCGCTAACCGAATTTCCCTAAGAGCGCAACAATGCGTTTTTATATATGTATATATGTATATATCGTCGGTTGAAGCTGTAAACCGC